>NW_010184121.1:77650-88189 GCF_000695765.1 Mesitornis unicolor
AATTTCATTGAGATTTTAAGACCAAAAAAATAAAAACTGCCACTGGGTATCTGACAGTTGAACAAGATGCATAACGGAATGTGACACTCTTCGATGACTTCAGGATGTTTTGTGAGGAAAGTCTTTGGGTACACTGAGGTAAAGGGGAAATGTACTCCCGTTTACTTACATCACGTGTATACAGACCTCATCTCGTACACCTTGCTGTATATTGCACACTGCTATACGCTTGTTTGGCCTGGCTTTGAGTCATTACACAGTGGCCCACATCCAGGGTGACAACCCCTGACTGGTGGGACTCATCCCCTCTCCAGTTCCCTGGGGTACCAGAGCAATAGGTGAGGCAGCAGTTGCCCATGCAAGGTGTAAGGAGGCTGTGCACATTTCTGTTCAGCAGTCCTCTGGTTTGAATGTTACACTGACTTTATTTTACCACCTAAACATTCGGATTCACTCCCATCTAAACAAACACGGTGTGCAGTTTGTATGTTCTGATTGCACGGAGTTACTTGATTACGTTTGAGTAAGAATCCCTTTTGCAGATCTCAGTGCCAAGTTCCAGCTGGTTGCTGCTGAAGGTCTCTCTCAAATACCAGCGTAAGAACCTTCGTGTTTTGGAGAAGGGAACCAGTGCTGTTACCTCTCGTGTCTTTCGCTTGGAGGATCTGAAGTTTGTCCTTTGTACAAGTTAAATCAATGTGACAGACACCAAAAAGCTTTTGTAATAGCACCAAACAAACTAAAGGAGTGATAGAGAAATGAACATCTGTGTGTTCAGTTTAGCACCAAACCACCTTCAGACAGCATCAGGGAAAGGATCGTTGACTGGGTCTGAAATTCAAGCTCAAAATATCGAGCGCCAAAAGGCAGCGGACTCTGATTTCATTCACAGAAAGTGTTACTCTAGCTTAAATTGATGTGTTTCTCACAAAGATTTGATTGGTATATTGAATTTCCACTTTCAGTTTGCACAACACCAATGTGGGAAATTAATGAGGAGGAAAATCATGTATTACCCCTTCCCATGTTTCAGGATGTCTTTGGAGAGACTGTTTGCAACCTGTGTATCAGCCTGGTGTTACAGTGCAACACCAGCTGCGTGTGCACCTTCCTGGGCCTGTTTCCTTGCTGTGCTCTGCCTTTTTTAGGCACTGGTACAAGTCCAAAACAAGATGATAATGTGATGCCAGTGCTCAGAGACAAATAGCTACAGAAAATACCAAGAAACAGAAAATGTAGTCATCTAGTCCCTAATTCTCACAACCATGCAGAGCTTGCAGATGCAGCTCTATGAAACCTCAGTGAGAGAACGCGAAGCTGTTTGGTGGTGGTGGTTTTTACTTCATAATAGCCATAGATAAAGAAAATCAACCTGGTTGCTTAATGTTGCTCAGTGTACCTGCTCCTGTATTTGAGCTCTTACACAAGGCTAGGCCTTCTGCAGACACTATCATCTCAGGGTAAAAGTAGTCTGAATTTGCTTTAACTTATTTTAGGCATGAGTATAATCTCGTTTAAATATATACCTTCTGTGTGAAAGTTCTTCCATGCAGAGCAGGTTTCAGCTGTCTTTTGGAGCTAGGAAGGACATTTCATTGCTTATCTGACCTTCCTTCCTGTCAATTCCTGCAAATCTATCTGCATCTTACTGTGTCTCTGTAGTGACTCCCAAGATGAAATGAAGAAAATTAGAGAATTACATAGCTAGCGGTAAATTGAGAAAGAGACAAATGCCTTTGAGCACAGAAATAATCCACTAAAACCAAGTTAAGAATCTGGCTCAGAGTTCAGCAAGACTTGACTATGAAAATGTCATTTTTATTTGTTTTTAATATACTTTCAAAGTGATTCCATGGTTGTGAAAGCCCTGAAAATCACTTCCTGTGGGAGCATATTGGACAATAAAGTGAGTTTAAGTCAAAAAGAAGCTGAGCTTGAGGGACATCTGGCCACTACACTTGGTTCTGGTCCATTAATTTCTGAAAAATAATTAGAAGTGTAGTTAACTGTGTTTTTCCTCTTTTTCCTGAATCAGTTGGTCTCACAGTCAGCCTATGATCCACTGACTACACCTGTGTTCCTATTCATTCAGCTGCCTGAAGCAGTGCCCATGTCCAGCTTCAGGAAAACAAATCCATTCTCCTCATTACTTCCAAACTAATAGACCAAAGTGATACTCCTAATCCAGAGATTCTCTGACATAACTGTAATCTGAGTTGCCGCTGTTAGCGTGGTGTGGACACAAGCTCATTTGACTTGCCAAGCATTGGGCTCATTAGCTCCAGTCCTGTACTGCGTTAATGCAATTGTACCAGCTGCTGCTTGCATGTGGTGGCTCTGTGTGCAGGAGCTCTCTCGTCACTAAAGGCGGTGCAGATGAACCAGCAGAAGAGTTTCTCACTGGGTCAGGAGAAGCAGTCTGGGAGAGCAGAGTCTGACCTGGGCAGTCTCGTGCAGAAGCACCGCGTCTTCTGGAGGCCTCGGCAACTGCTGGGCGTGTGTCAGCACCAAAGGCCATGGTGGGACACAAGAGGAAAAGCTGGGTTATTAGTTTGCCATTAGAAATTAAGGTGCCAACCTCATTTAGATCTGCTCCTTGCCTTGATCTTGATTTTCTTTCTCCCCCTCAACTGTTTGCCCTTGTTCATGTTTATCACACAGAATTCACAGAATATGAGGAGTTGGAAGGGACCTGGAAAGCTCCCCCAGTGCAACCCCTGCCAGGGCAGGATCACCAGAGCAGTCACACAGGAACACGGCCAGGGCTTTGGGTGTCTGCAGACAAGGAGACTCCACAACCTCTCTGGGCAGCCTGGGCCATGCTCCATAACCCTCACACTCACAAAGTTTATGGCAAGTTATGGATATTTTGTTTTAACTATGAATTGAAACATATTATACAGCCACTAAAATTCCAAGTTTTGTCTTCAACATTGGAAAGCATTAAATTAAATTGTCCTCATCCTTGATGGAGGATGGATGTTTTTTAGTCTATCAACATTTCGCAGACAAGCCAAGTGTCACCTTGAGGTGTGATTTGCATATTCATGAAATGATTTGTATTCAGAAGTGTTGTTTAAGGTTTTCTGGACAGTTTTTCATACTAATAAGCGTTTAACTCGAGACTATGCAGGTAACCTGAAAAATGAAAGCCTACCATAATTTTTGCAAAATAGCACTTGTAAGTCCAGAATAAACAAATGAGCTCTGAATTATTGTATTTCTTTGTTTTATCAAACAAGTTACTTGCACAGCAATGAGACATAATTTTTACAAGGAAATCACTAGGAATGTTCCTGTTTCTTAGAGGCACATATATTTTCCTTCTGCTTCTTGACTGTAGATTAAGTAGATATTGGATGGTTATTTTCAAGTAATAGCAGGGTTCAGTTTAAGTTTGATTCATACTAGTATTTCTCAGGTACTGAAAAAGTGCACTTGTGCTCCTCTAGCTAAATTAAATTTTGATTTTCAATTTATATATTTGTCAATCAATAAATACATTGGATGGTAGCAAATAAGCTCTCTCTCCTTTTTTGTAGTAAGTAGATGCTTTTGCTCATTTTTTTATGTTAAATACTGAGTGGAGTGCTCAGCTGGTAATGCAAGAGCCTGAGGTCCTAGCTCTGCTCCATGGAGTCTGTGGGAATTCTTTTAAGAAGTGATTGATGCTATTAGGTGTTATCCTGGTACCTGTCCAGTGAAGCCTCGTGTCTGCATCTTCCAGAGCCCCAGTGGATTTGCTGGGAATGTGACTGAGGCAGTGGGGCCAGAGCTGACGGCAGGGGCCTTACTTTTACAGCTGTTAATCATCCAGTGTGCAACTGTGTGTCAGCCAGGGCCCACAGCCTCAGCTCTGAAAATGAAAACGTAGTTCATCCATGAATCTACTCCATCCAGCCTTACTCTGAGCCATCCTGTTACACACCAATCGGTCTATGAGCAGTAGAAGAAAGTTGCTACATAGACTCTCTAAGGTTTTCTACTATATAGTTACAAAACTATTCAATACTGTGGATGTATCTGTGTAAAACTGCACACATGGATGTGATGAAGTTTGCTGATGATGTCAAAATGAGTGGGGTAGTTGAGTTGACACTCCAGAAGGGAGAGCCAGGAAGACCTGGACGAGTGGGCTAGCAGGAACCTTATGAAGTTCAACAAGGACAAATGTAAGGTCTTGCATCTAGGAATACATCATCCAAGAATGCAGCTGAGACTGGGCTTCACCTGGCTGGAGAGCAGCCCTGTGGAAAGGGACCTGGGTGTCTTGGTGGATGACAAGCTCAACACGAGTGAACAGTGTGCTGCAGCTGTAAAGAAACCTACAGGATGCTGGGTTGCATTAAAAAGAGCATCACCAGCAGAGACAAAGAAGACCTTATCCCTCTCTACTCAGCGCTGGTCAGACCATACCTTAAGTGTGCTGTACAAAAAAGATGCATGCAGGTTAGAAAGGGTCCAGAGAAGGGCTGTGAGGATGATCAGAGGACTGAAAGAGCTGCCGTATGATTGCTCAGTTGATTGCTGAGTTGATGTTGCTGGGTAACGGTCAGAAGACTGGAAAGTGGCAAATGGGACAAAAAAGCGGGTGCTGTGCTCAGAGAAGCCAAAGAACCATGTCCTACAATGCATAACTCTGCAGTGGCCTTTGCTGCTGTGGCTGGCTAGGCAAGCTGGCCAGGGCTCCTTATGGAGCCCCAAATGAACTAGCCAAATTCACAGGGAGAAGTCGTTGGCTACTGAACTAACTGGGTTCATACAACCTTCTGTTCAGGATACACCAAACTGACTTTTAAGTATCTGTCTTAAACATCCACTGAATTAGAGGGCTCTTGGGTAGCAGCGCACATAAGGATATCCAGGGTGTGTGTATGTAGGTCTGCTGTGGGTTGCTGTTCACAGAGTGAAGGGGTAGTTGGGACAAGGGGTCTCTTGATGTATTCAGAAGGTTAGACTGGGCACTGTATAGATTTTGCCACAATCACACATATTTATATATGTATACATATGAAATTCAGCTACCTTCAGCGGCAATGATTCAATTTGCATTTGCAATTATATTGATTTTGCATGTAAATTAGATACCTGCTTTGCATATACCATCACAGACCTACTTTTTTCCTTGTGATTGGCAGCAAGTGGGGGCCTCCTTCCACAAGCAGGTTAGTGTTAGAGGAGGAAAATGCCAAAAGTAAAATCTCCTAAAAGCCTTTTATTTGGTTGCTTTCCAAGCCACAACAGCTGCAGAGGGTGATTAGCTTCATGTGGTGTCAGTTGCATTTTTATCCAGCTTTATTCTGTGTTTGTTTTCTCTTTCAGACATTTGTCCTTGCTGAGACTACAGCTGTGTGTGCCCCATGTGGACCCGCCACTACAGACATTTCCTCTGGAGGGAAAGAAGTCAGCCACCCAGGAAGGGTAACCTCTCTGCCCTTCCGTTCCTCATGGTGTCTGTCACCTTCTCTACCGTGAGCTCACTGAGCTTTGCTCCGCAGAAAGCCCAATTAAAAGCTGACATCTCGACGTTACTCCCTTCAGGTGAGACCTCTCTGGAAATGTCCTTGGTAGCCTATGGAAACTGATGGGAAGGCAAGCGCTGTGTCTTTTGGGGTAGGAGGGAAGAACACAGTGACCCCACTGCAGTCAAAGGATCCAACGGTACAGGCGTAACTTGGCCAGACTCTGAGCTGCATCCTAGCGAGTTGTACCACATGACAAAAGGTGATGCTATCCCCTTGAAGAAGAGGTTAGAGAAGTTCCCTTTTCATTACAAGCACTGGCTCATTTTCTCGCCTGCATTTCTTACCCCACATCCATTCCTTTCTTCAGGCCAATATCCATTTCTATAGTTCTTGCAGAACTACAAACCATGATGTTTCATGGTTACAGTCATAATCTCCTTTTTTTTTAAAAAAAAAAAAAAAAGCTTAGAAAAGCTCCAGGGGGCTGTCTGGGGCTGGGAACACAAAGACCCGGGTTGGGAAGCACCTGTGAAAAGGAAACAAAACACAGATGCTTGCCCAGGCTGTTTTGAGCCCTTCAGAAGCTATAAGAACCAGTGCTACACTGTCAGACCAAGCAGATAAAGCAGCACTGGTCCCAGAGTGCCATCAGGTCTCAGATGTGACAGCAGTGTCACGTCCCCAGCACCAAAGTGCCCTGTATGTGCCTACCAGCTCTCAAAGAGAAACCTATGCCCTGCTTTTTGTACCCACTCAGTGTTCCCTGTTGCAACTTCTACTGCAAGTGGGTCGGGGTATGGAACTGTGTCAAAATGACTGTGTATATGCACAGTTACCCAATTTGCTCATGGACTGATGGAGCTTGCAGAGTTTGATGTCCAAATTTTTGGTCCTGTGTTTTTTTACAAGGGTAACTCTTGGACTCTTTCAAATTGCTGTGCGTTTCAGTTCATTCTGTATTGACTGAAGTGACAGGCTGCTGCTTTAAAAAGTGGTATAATATTCTAATTTATTCTCCTACCCCAGTTTGTCTTTCATAGCTACACCATAACTTTGTTCACTCCACCCTTTTTCTTTGTGACTATGAAATCCCGTCACTGCAGAACAGAGAGCAGGACCCTTTTGTCCACAGCAAACATATATTTGAAAACATGGCTATTTAATGGCACCTTCATCACTGAACAAAAGTTTTTATTTCAACTTTCGGATCAGTTCAGAGAGCTCCAGGTTTCTACAGTTCTTTTGTCAACTGAACTCCTCAGCACAACCCCCGCTGCACTTACACTTACCTTCACCCACTGCTCCATTAACATCTCATTAAACTGCACCCCAACAGTGGCTTTCTCCTTACTATTGTAAGGACAAACGTTTGGAGAACAATAACTTATATTTGCATAACTCCACTCATACAGACATCTTAGATAAGAACTGTTCAGAACAAACGGTAACATATGCCCAATCCAGCTGAGGTGGCAGGAGAAAATTAGGTGGGCACAATTCAAGACACAGGGATGATCAAAGATGGGCTCAGAGCCCGAGACTAATAATAACTCTACTGGAAATAAATGCTACTATAAGGTTTCTAAGGGCATCCTGCTACACCTATATTAACTCCTTTCCTTCCTCACTTCAATAGCCACAATACAGGAACACCACAGATTCTTGTGCCCAGCAGGGGCCATAGGTTTAACTGGGAGTTTAGGGAGCATTTTTCTTTTGCATGAGGACATTTAGGAGCTTTCCTCAGTTTTCTATGACTCCTCCACCTTTTTACAGTAGACCAAACTGTTATAGTAGAGCACCTGGAAAACCAAGAGGAACCATAAAACTTACAGGTCACGTAATGGCCTTAAAACTGCTAGGTGGCATTATCATGCCAGGCAGTGCTGGTATCACTGACAATACCAACCTGCATTTAACTTGGCTTTGCTCTGGCATGAGTTGAGCACAGAGTTTTGCGAGTATGTGTTCAGTGCTCTCAGTGGCATTTCAGTGCTTTCAGTTGTGCCTGTCCTGCAACAGGCTCCTACTAGGTCAGACAGTGGAACCCATTCAAGGAGACTGATGCTGTTTGGCTGATTATAAGCAAATAGTTACACAGAAATCAAATCCTTTCGAGTCTCTTGTTGGCTTCTGGCTGCCTATTAGGCTCTATGGTTTGAAAGACATGCATGGCGTGAAGGCCTCATCAGGTGATCCTCAGAACACTTGAGTAATCTACACACAGAGGAAGATTTCTGTAGAAATCAACTGCTAGGAAGTGTTTCTTTTCCTAACTCCTGTGTAAAGGGCTACTGCTTCTACTGTAAAAGTTAACAGGATTTATGTCCAAAGCGTTCTCTTCTGCTGCCTGCCTTCTAAGCTGTTCTGGCTTGGCTTCCAGCTCTCTCCATCTTGCATCTGCAATGCTTAAGCTTTCTTAATTCCTTTCTCTGTTATTCTGGCCTTGCCTGCAGCACTCTCATCTGCACAGGAGTGATGCTGCCTCAAAGCCTCGGGAATCATAAGGAGCAGGCAATCCCTTAAAAGCGCATGCTTTACTAAGGAGCCAATTTCATTGTATCAGACATGAATGAGAGGTTGCCTTCCTCATTTGTTACCTCTGATATCACCAGAAACAAATGTGGTCAAAAAGCCAAAAGAACAGGGAAAAAAAGGAAGGACCAAAATATTCTGCCTGTAACAGGCCATGGTCAGTGTGTGCCTCCAGAAGACAAGATTTCCTAACCATGGAGGTGGGTCACTGTTTGATTTCTTCTTCAGCCTGTCATTTTCTAACACTCACTAGGGCTTTGTCACTTGCTCATTTTCCTCAGTCACCTCTAACCACTGAAAGCACTAGAGAAGGAAAAAGGATACAAAAAAAGGGATTTCCCATCCCATCTCAGGTGATTTTCAAATGCTTCAACTTTGATTCTTGCAGTAACAATAGTTTATAATTATGGAGTTATTTCAGCCAAGTACATTTGTGTGCATTAAATTCTCCAAGCTCTTATAGGCCCTTGGGGATGCGGCAGACAATGTGCAAGCTGTACAGCTGAGATTATAATGCCGGTATCTGAGGTTCCTGCGCCTTTCTGGGACTTTAATTCCTTTTCAGAGTATGAAGTAGTTTGAGGGGAAGAAGCTTTGCCTTTCACACATTCAGAGGTAGTTGGTATTTGTAGTACTAAAGACCACAAACAATAGGGCAATGCAGGGCAAAAGGCAGTGAGAAGCAAAGGCACAGGGCACTGACTTATAAAACTACCTCAGCACCAGAAAGCAGAAGAATATTTCCCTGCCGTTTCATTTTGACTTGATTTGACAAACTCACTTCATCCCAATGTCACAGGAAATCACAGTCCAATTTTTCTACGGCACAGTGTTAGATAGAAAGAGCCCTATATATGTTTTGCATGTTTTGCTTCAGAATAGAACAGAGTTAACATTTATAGGCTTTGCCTAGCAGGGACTGCCTAGAGCACCAAAACTGCCTGTTAAGTCTCCTCCCAATTAAAACAAAAATGGATAGGTTTTACTATTCCTGTATTCTTCTGCCTTTTCACTTGACTGAGCATTACTGGATTCTGTCTCTCTGTCAGTCACATTTCATCTTATCCCTTTGCCTCTAGCCCTTTTGGTCTAGAATTGATTTTCTCACCACTTTAAGCAGAAACTGTGAGATCTGTACATTGGCACATTTCTTAGAGCTTTATGCAGTAGTGGCAGTGGGTTGCATCCTACATGCAGCTGCTGAATATCTTTATTCCCATCTTGAAGGCAGCGGAAGTTACAGACACTCAATAATCTCAGCGGATGTTCAGAATTTTGCATAATCAAATCCATTTTTGATGCTTCCAGCAAATGTTTCCATGAATGTGTTCGCATACGTATGTATAAATACATATAAATACGTGCAGGATCCTGTGCATCTGCATGTATATATGCACATGTTTTCCAACTGGAAAATTTTTCTTTATAAATAAGTTTCAGCCGTGGGAAAAATATTAAAAGCTCTCAGTCCTTAACAAAGCTGCATTCCAATCATATTCTGTCAGTTTATTTTCTAAATAACTAAAATAACCTCTGATTTAATTTATGATGTGAATAAAATAAGTAATTTCTACACCATCCTTCATGCGAGTAGGTCAAAGCCCCTGTATTGCACTTGTCAGGTTGCTCAGGTGAGCTGTGCCTTAGGCAAGGGACACTTAGAAGGCTTCCCTTCCTTCTGAAGTCCATTCCCTTCTCTAAGACAACAAGGGATCAGAGTGTTGTCATGATACGAATGTTGATGTGTTATGAATGTTGTCCTGGCTTCCCTTTGATACCTTAGAGAAGCTGTGGAATTTTTGTGGTTCAACACTGTGAAGGGAAGTAGAAGACAGGGGCTCAAGGGCAGAATTGGCCTAATAGTCCTCCTCGGATTGAGTTAGATAACCCAGGGCACTACACCCTTATGGTTAAGAGTGGGGCTGCATCCATGCCTACACATAGACATAAGGATTTATTCACACAGAATCCTGTAAAGAAGTGAGCCCAAGACTTCCAAGTGAGGATTTGGGGTTTATCTCCACTTCAAAACCATAGTGACTTACTCAAATATTTGAAGTGAAGGAAAATGGAAAGCAGTTTTTCCTCTAATTTCTTCATTCTCCCACCAGTACGTAAAGGTCGTATTAGGGCAGAGTACCATATCTGACAGCGGTTCTGCGAGGATCCCATAAGGTAAATACGATTCAAAGGGGTCAGAGACAGGCAGCAACTCAGGGTAAGAGAGAGAGCCTCCCCTGGACATATTTCCATGAGGCATTGCAAGAGAATAGCCTTTATGTGGAAAGTGCTCTTAGGATGATGTCCTGAACCTCTGGCTTAGTAAATAAAGAGACAAGACAGAAAAACAGGCAATGAACGTATCTTCCCATCATTACATGGCACGAACTGGTGTGTGAAACATGAGGAATAATAAGAAAATAAAAGGCAAGAGGGATCTTTCTCCCATAACTTACAGTGATTTTTGCTCTAACTGACATACAGTGTATCAAACAAGAATGGTGGTTGTGCCTTGAGCTTTCAAGATCTGTCTCATTCC
>NW_010184121.1:88220-101454 GCF_000695765.1 Mesitornis unicolor
AGCAGTAATAGCCCATTCCGGCTCAACGCTAATTCAGACCTCCTAGCTACAGCAGCAGCAGCAGAAAGAACAGCTCCTGGCTAGACCCTTGTGTGCATACGTGAAACGGTGTCTGGGCATGTGTGCCAAGCGCAGATTGTGTGTGTATGTGTGCACAGAAATAAACACATAGTTTTTAAAATTCCACATTTTGCAGAACTCGCAGATAGGAGCAAAAGAGCTCGCAGAAATATTTGCTGGAAAAGAACAGTGGATCAAAGTATATCTCAGAAGCCACTTCCATTTCTTCAAAGGGCGTGTGATTGCTCTCCAGCAAGGAAAGTTTGTTGTATTTGGCAGCCGATTTATCTGTGTCCTTCTGTTTGACAACACTCACCCAAGTTAGAAAGACTTTCCCATACATTTGCTCTAGATTCATCATGCAACAGCATCCTTTGAGTGGCACGTGGAGTTTTCATTCAAGAATGAGTGAAGATTTCTGTGGGGGAGGATCACTTTTGTTTATTGACTTCTCCATGTGCTGAGGCTTAGTAATGCCAAAGGAAAAATATCACCAAGTGAACAAAATGTATCTCCCTCCACTTCACGTCCCTTCCTTCAGTTCTGCGTGTAACTGTAGGCACTTATTTTGGTTATAGTTAATGCTACACGGGGTTGGGCTTTACATTGCTACTGCTCTGTGAACTTGATGACTCTGAGGACACCTTGATGCTGTACATTAATTTCAAGACTCTCTGGATAGGGGAGCAGAGCAAACTGACCCTGCCCAGTTAAGATCTGTAGTGATAGGGGTTTTCTAGATCAAATATGTTCAGTGCAGTGAATGTTACCTCATAATTATAATTTCTAGTTACAATTACTCCACTTACAGAAATCTTATACAAATTATCTGAAAATATGAGTGAAATATTTGAGAATAAAATCTCTGATAAACAACAATAGCATTTAAAGATTGCAGTTGAGAATGTTTACATGCTTCTAGTAAGTGTTTCTGTGCACTAATCACATTCAATATGCATTTTCTGAAGAAAACTGTAACTTTGATATATGTGTATATATTTTTTCCCCTTTCACTACAACTCTTTCACTTTCCACTCTAACAGCTTATTGTTTGGGTGGAAAATATGAAATGCCCAGGCCATCACTAGTCCTGAAAAATTTTCAAAACATTCTTCCCCACTTCTTACTATGTGAGTTTAAAGTCAGAATCTGTTTTGATTTCTGAGGGATGGTATTGTCTCACACAGAGTAAATATTTTTAAATATTTACTAAATAGATTTGTAAACATTGTAATAGACCAGGAGCTTTTATTCTATAGCACATTTAAGAAAACTAACATTTCTTGGATCTTCACACCACAGAAAAGTCTTCAGAGCTTAGGTGCAGCATGTCTTGGAGTTGCTTATGACCAGACAGCCATGGCTTTTTCCATTTCAGGAAAGAACTGCTGTAAGACAAATACTCCTTTACCTTTTTTTAAATAATCCTGAAAATTCATCTCATGCAATTGATGTGACTCCCTTTTTTAGCAGCAAAAGATGTATCTTTTTTGGTAGTGGTCTAACTATTGCTTCAGCAGCCCATGGTGTTGTCTGCCATCAGCAGGGCCTGACTTGGCACCAATTGTGCCATTAGGTCAAGTCACAACCGACCTCTTTCACTTACTGAAATAAATTAATTATAAATTCTCTCAGCCCAACTGAGTAAGATTTGTCTCAGTTTTACAATATAAATGTTTCTATATCAGACAGTCAACGAGGCTTTCTTTGCAAGGAAGAAATGGTTTTTTTCAGGGCGGATTTTCATTGGACCTGTTTTAGACATGAATCAGGATGACATGAATTGGTTCCCAGGCTCTATTAGACTACTTTACCTAGGTTTCCACTGACTATAAATGGATTGTGGTTGTTTCTTCACATGGGGATTCCTACGTTTAGGCAGATCAATCCCCTCATTTGCCTCAGAAATCACATCTTGCATTCTCTTTGTTGCATATATGAATGAGAAACCCTTTTGGTCTGGCTGAAGTAAAAACTGAGCTCCCGTGACAGATACACTGTGTCTCCTAGGGTGAGTCCTTTCACACATTGTTCTTGTGATCCCCAGATGGTATGAAACTAATAAATGAACAAAAAGCCCCCCACAAAACACTAAAGCACAATTGAGTCACAGAAGCATGAGAGTAATAACTTAACACCTTTAGTATGTAAGCTGATGAAACCTGCCTATGCAATTGCGATGGCTGCTCCCAGATAATTTACAGCCTGCTCTCACTGAATCCAAATTCCTGCCCTCTGTAACTACGTATTTTGTGGATTTTTTCAGAGTTTGAATGTGTTCATAGTCTGAATTAGTTCATGAGAACCCTTTATGGAACAGGAAAAAATTGTACTCAAAAATAGGAACCATAAGAGTGATTGTTTCATGCCATGAGAAACAGCCTTGCCCCAGGCAGCATCTATTCTATTACCTCTGACCCCACACAAAGTTCAGCAGATATTACAGTAGCTCTAAAACCTAAAATACTCCAGACTCACTAGCAGTTCAATTAAAGTTCATCTTGCGGCAACTTGAACAACATACTATAAAATGAAAAATAGCTCCCATCCTTACACAGTTTGCAGTCCTTAAGGGACATTAGGACTTAAGCACCAGTTTCAGGCACAGATTTTTAAAATACCCCTTTTCCTTCACCAGCTCTAGACCACTGCGAAGAAGCCTCTGGTGACCATGCTCTTTGCCGTAGGCCAGCTCTAAACGGGGAACCTCAGTACTTGGATTGGTTTGATCACATATAAACATATGGACTTAGTGAAAGAAAAAGTTTCTCTCAGTGATAACAAATAATGGGGTGGATATATTCACCTGTGCGCAGATAGAGCTTACTCTGTGTTTGAGCAGGAGATCTCTGTGCCTGAAGGAAAGCAGCAGCTCTGCTTGAGGGGAGGCAGCTCTCCAAGCCTTTCTGCAGCACAGAGATGTGCAGGGTGTTTGCTGATGCCCTTGGTATCTCAGAAGCATTTAGCCTATGAGAGTGCACTTATGCTGACTGGCACTGCCTCAGTTTGTTGTCTGGAAGATCATCACCAGTTACTCTGAAGGAGGTTACTGGCAGGCAGAAAGAAGTGAGAGTTTGAAGGAGGAAGAGAGGAAGCCTGTTGGGAAGGATGAATGTTCAGTTTCAACTGGAAGTCTATTACTCCTCAGATTTTTCTGTCCACCTTGAAAACTTCTCACATCTTTCAGCTTGTTGCAAATTTCATAGACTTCTGGAAAAGTGTGACCCCCTGTGATGGTTTTCTGCCTTCCCTCCCTTTAATGCACAGGGTTTATATTAACCTCAGTGGGATTTCTGTACTGTGCCATACTTAGCAGTTTTCTAGTATTTGATTTCTTAGAATATATAAAAAAGGAGAATTAAACCAGATCTATTTGAAGTATTTGAGGCTGGGGGGTTGCTTGCTTCCACTGGAAAAGAAATTAAACAGGAGAAAGGGATGGAGTTAGTACAGAAGAGAGGGGCAGGGGAAAATAAAGGGAAAGCGCCACCTGAAAGAGGACTATGCTGAATTCAAAACTGTGCTGCTAAGCCTTGCAGAGCAGTTTGAGATGTTTTGTACAGAGAAAGCCAGTCTGATGAGCGAGAATTATTTTGTTGCATTTGATAGATATGAGCTGGTGTGTATGAGTAATTCACATGCATCTACCTATTCCTGGGATAGAGTTCAAAGCCATAATGATGTGCAGTGCAGACAGCTCTCCAGATCCTGTACCGGGAGCAGGCAACCTTCCAAAGCAAACAAGGAGCTTTAAGTAGTGGTGATTAATTCATCAACCCAACAAACTGGAAAGCTGAATCTCACTGAATGGCTCATTAAACTAAACCATATTAAGCTGCTAACACAAGTTAAAGTCACATATAATAGTGACTGACACTAAAGGGAACACTAACTGGCACATTCACCCCTTATTCACTCCTTAAATACTTGTGTCTGAACAATCTGATGCATCACAGAGGGGTACACAGGCTGGCTTGGAGAGGCCCCCTCAGGAACGTGCAGAAAATAAAGCTCAGGCTTTCATCTCTGCAAAGCCGAGCAACATCAGATATGCTGTGAATAGCGGTATCAGATGCACATATAATTTCTAGGAGATCAAAAAAACCCCACGTGTCAATCAAGGACGTCTTTACGCCTGAGATACAACTGTGTCTGAATTAGGGCTTGAACTAGAAACCTGTGAGACTCACTCAGGGCATTTCTACACTTCCCTTACGTGTGGCCAGATCGGCAAGGAGAAGAGCTAGTCCAGTCTAGTCTAGGTGATCCTGCTCTGGCAGGGGTTGGACTGGATGATCTTTCAAGGTCCCTTCCAACTCCTAATATTCTGTGATTCTGTGAAGAGCTGGTTAGCTGCATTAAAGAGTGATTATTCCAGTTGCTATCCATGTCTGTGCTCTAGCAGATATAAGCCATTGCTTGGGGCAGAGTGCCGGTTCTTCTGCAATTATTTCTTTACTGTTCCTGTTTGCAGCTGAGTTGATACAAGAGTTGACAAGTGGTATATACTTTTGGTACATAATTGAACTGAAATGAGGTTTAAAATAAATTCTTCTAGAACACCTCTGGGAACAGTTTCTAGAGTTGTTTTGCATACCAGATTTTCCATAGACCTGACTGTTTGGGACAAGGAATTATTCAAACTGAAAGCCTTCTACCTTTGCCTTCTGTCCCTTTGGGTAAACACTGCTGCTGTATCATGAGGGAAGTTTAAAAACCTTCTATTTGCCTTTTTATGCTTTTGTTTTACTTCAGCGTATTTTTTTATTCCTACTGGGAAAATCTAATTACAAACACTATTTTTTTCGTCAACAGTACTGCTTCAGTGTGTGCAGAATTAGACATGTGTCCCATTAATGCTAATAGAAAATTTACACCTTTGGGTCCTTTCCCATCACGCTGCAATTTGTTCTGTCCTTTTAAATCTTCCTGTCCATAAACTCTTTGCTTTACTACTTAGCATTCCAAACCCCAGCCACTTGAAGCTTAGTAGCTTATTCGCCATAGCTAAATTGAATTTGCAACTACATATGCTTGTAGTTAGCTGAACTGCAGGCTTGCACACTGAATTCTATCTTATTTTGGCATAATATGCTGCTTACATTAGCAAAATCCCTGCTGTCATACCTCCAGTCATTCTCTCTAATACTGCTTATTGCACCCCCCCTCCACCTTTTTTATCTCCTACTCTTTCTTCTGAACAAAGCAATGTTTGCCCACCATCAGGCTTCATTTAAATGGGTAGGATATCAGGTTTGTTCACATTTTCAGCTACCATTTAGAATAAATACAAAAAGTTAAGTTATTACCTGACTGTAAATGATCGCAATTAGTTCTGCAACGTGTTTTGGTTATCAGGACTTTTGCTCACTGCCTTTTAATGGAGTGCGGCAGTGTCTCCACAATTAGGCTTTTTGGGTAACCACCTGTGAGCAGCATTTGCCTAAATCCAACACGGTTTCTCTAATTTAGCAGCCAGCATTGGCAGTGGCTTGAAGCTACCCTTCTATTTCACAGTTCAGGCACTGATCTAGCACCTGCTGACTTACACTGACTGTGTGGTTCTCTTTTCCTGCCAGCAATTTCAAAGCAGGATAAATTTCTAGCGATACGATTCTCGAGATAAATCTGTGGAGGTTCTCAATATTGTTCTCTAACTGCAATTCTTTGGCCTTTGAGCAAGTGAAGGTGGGCAAAGGAGCTTTCCGTACGTTACGCTTCATGTTGGGGCTTGTGGGGAAAGAAATTACAGGTTCACTTGGGTTAACAACTGACAAAATAGGAACTACCTTTTGTCAGTAATCAAAATATACTGAGCAAGACTAAAAGGCAAGTGGATAAACATAAACAACATCTGTATCTGATTACCCTATGAAAGCAAGAAGAGTTAAAAAATAAACCAAAAGCAAAAGACAAACTGCACAGGAACAGGAGATCAGCAGGATGATGTTTTTCTGTCCCTGTTTGCCCTGCAAAAAGAGAGTTTCCTGGCAATTTAAGTCACTGTGGGATTGATACTGCTTGTCAACACTGAATGGAAAATGCAGACATCAGATTCAGACAAACTGTACTTTTGTTGGGTTGAATGGGTGACTCTTTGCAGTTCCCATGTAACCATGTCCCCTTCATCTTGAAGTATTTAGGGGTATTTTTGGTATTACTTTGTTCTCTGCTGACTCCAGATGTGTCTCTGTAAACTTGGTATGCAATGTGGAGAAGGGAAGCGTAATTCAGAGGGATTTATTCTCCCCTGTTACTCCCCATCTGCTGCCTTTCAGTACTGAGGATAATGCAAGATTCTATTCTGCATCACAGAACCCCCACATCCTAAATGTAATCCCTGGGGAATACAATTTACCAATAATATCCTATGCAAGCCCCCTCTAAGCGGTCAACAGGACAACCCTGGTAAAGCAATCTGAGGCCATTACTGTGTAATGGTTGGAATACACGCTGTAAATTGCCTGTACCTTCTAGCAAGGTATGTTCAGGTTTAAGGAGAAGGGTAGATGATCAGTGTGCAAGGATTTGGGAAGGAACTGTCATCAAGCAACATTCACAGGCAAAATACAAAGTAAAAATAAAAATAAAAGACTACTGAGCACTGCTGATGGCAGATGCTGGTTGAGCAGGACACAAACTGCAATCAACCCTTTACAAAAATAACTGGAACACACTTTGTCTTCTATTTGGAAAATTATCCTTTTGCATTTGCTGCGATATTCCCTCTCCCCCCAGCATTTTTTATTCTTTTAATTTATCTTATTAGTACTTCAGGATGACCCATGCTTTCACGGCTCAATCAATAGACAATTGTAGACAAAAATCCTCTATGAGTTTCTGAGGAGAAGTGCAAGCAGGGTGACTGTTTTTTCAGTCTTTATATTCACTACAGAGTGAAAGAACCAAACCCACTTTCTTTCAGCAGCAAATACCACTGACCCAATAAATAAGTTTAGAAGCACTGAACAAGAGTCAACAAATACTCATTAGGAAGACGTGAGCAGTGTAATGCTTCCAACAGGAAAGCCAGAATTTGAAGCTTAAAGTCTCATCACTTTAAAGAAAAAAACCAGTTCTTGACTTCATATGTTTTAAACTCATGTGTTTATAGATAGAAATGTCTGCAGCTTGCCGACTTGCTAATTGCAGCTTGTTTCTTTCTCCCAGAGTATTAATTCAGAGGATTAACAGGCTAGTTAGAGATTTCAAGTATTTAAAAGATAATGCTCTAGTGCTAAAGCATCCTACAAAGTCACGTTTCCAGTAAACTTCTTCTACAGGACCTTCTACAGGTTGGAGTTTATTTGCAGGGAAATTGTGACTAATTTAGGACTCTATAAACAAGAAGGCAAACGGGGTCTTTCTGCCACAACCCCTGGCAGAACACAGCAGGTCATAGCCAGCTGCCAATCAAGTAGCATCATTTAATTTGTAATCATGAATGCTCTAGACAGGGAAAATAACTTTCTTTCCAGGCTAAAGTACAAAGTAAGTTCGGGATGGCGTCGTGCAGCAGTGGAGAAAGGGGCCAAGTCCAGGGCAGCACTGGAGATGGCTCCCAGCAGAACGGGGGGGAATTCAAGTGCCGAGTTCCCCCCGCACTGGTTGTTACAGATGTGGCTCTCAGGCAGATGGTGGTGTCAGGAATAGATGGAGTTGCCTCTGTCTGAGTTCCTCAGCATCCCTGGGAGCAGTTCTGCTCTGGCTGTGACTTTACTGCATCTGGCGGGGTAAAAGAACCACTGAGAGGGAAGACGTTTTAAATGGATTATCTGCTTGATAGTGTGTTGCTCATTCTAAAGCTGCTTTTAGGTTTTGCGTACAATTTGGCAAGTAGATCATATTTTATTCCACAGGTTAGAGGAATTGAATTGTAGCAAAGCCATAATGTTTGGTTTTGACCTTTTCTTGTCAAAAGATTCCAACTAGAGGCTTCAGTTAGATTTGTGAAGGGTGCTTAAAAAGCAAAGAAAATTACCTTCCCAGATCTCAAAAAAATTAGTTTGACCCAAACCAGACTTCCTTTGCTGAGCAGGGCAGGTATGTGGCTCAGAAATGGCTTGCAGACTCTGCAAGATAAGACCTCTTCACATAGCACCTGCTTTATGCAGCACCATTTGGGAAGACACTAAATCCTTTTGATTAAGAGCACCGGTGATGTAAATGAAGAGCAACCAATAGCAAATGATGCTAAGTAAAGGCAACTGTCTAGCACAGGGCAGAGGGGGACAACGAAGCAAAGGTAAACTGAAAAATCAAATTCCCTCCAAGTCCTAGCGTGCTGTGTCTTTCTGCCAGCTCCTGAGCTCTCTGTACTACTATAAAATGCACTTTATTTGTACTGTATCGCTCCCTTCTCTCTTGCGTTACGTTGCTTTAGACAGTGGTTCCTTATTGAGCAGAAGTTTCTGTAGGTGCCCATGATGTTAAAAGCACAGATAGCATTCACTTTAAATAGGACCTGCGTGTCCCTAAACTTCATGGGCTTTCTAGGAAATTTCCTACAGCATAACCACTAGATTTGCACAAAAATGTAAAAGTTTTGTATTGCCTCCTAATGAGATGTGGAGTCAGCTTGGAAACTGAACATGACAGCTGGTTATGAATGCACCAGCAGCAATGACAGGTTTATATTCACACAAAGCTTTCTATCTGATCTCAGTGCCTTCCGCAGTATCTCCGTGTCTGAGCACATTTGGAAGGTAGCTGTATGGATTACCTTCATACTTCAGCCAAACTAGCAACAAGCTCAGTGACTTGACTAGCAATTTGAGACAGCTGAAAATAGCATAAGAGACTCAAAAGATTAAATCCTGCAAACTTCATTTGTGAGAGGAACTGTAACTGGGGTGGATCCTAATTTCATGCCTTAATCATAAAATGAGCCTTTCTCTGGACAACAAAGCAGCTCCAGAGAGAAAAGAGAGCCATAAAGCCTATCTGACAGAAGCCATAACTTGCGTACTGACGGCCCTCCAAAGAAAAGGGCTTCTTGCCTTACTTTCCTAAGCAGCCATTTTGGGACCACAGTCGGTATTCACTCAGACAGCTACTTCAGTCTTCCAGCAGGAAATGTTTTATCTTTTGGCAGTTGGTTTAGCTGTGATTGTGCACAGTTTGTTTTTAAATGGAGTTCAAAACATTGAATTAAAATACAGTGTGTTCAGAATGTAGGACAGAATGGTAATTTAAAGGCAAGAAAAGGTCTGGAAAGCCTGTAAGGGATATCTGAGAGGAGAAGTGGTTTCCATGACAACAAATCCACCAAAATCTTTGCATTCATATTGATTCTAGTGATAGATGAGCCAATTTGGCGGCAGGGAAGAAAAAAGGGGGAAGAATATTTAACCCTGATGAAGAATGCGTTTTCCTTGGAAGAAAAAATTACGTAAGTCTTTCTTCCTGTAGTCTTTAACTCAGATCCCAGCTACTCAAGAGACTTAATGCAAAGCATGGCTAGCCTGGCTTATTTCCCTGTAGTCTGGTTCAGTTTGTAAGGTGTTTTGTTAACTGTGCCCCCCAGCTGAGCTAGGCAGGGGAGAACGATACTGCACAAAAAGGGACTGAAACTGCCTGAATAAAATTACAGGGGATGAGAGGGATGTATCTGCTCTGAATGTGACAGAACTCAACACTGTGTGGCTCCTCTGAGCAGCAAGTACTTGTGCAGGAATGAGCTGCTTGTGCTGCAGTGGAGCCTTCAGACAGCTCTCTGCTGTGCCGTATTGCTTATAGAGGACTTTCTTCTTCATCCGTGTCTTAGCTGGGTTTGCAGTTCATGGGGGGCAGTGAGTGATACGCTTCCCCCTGTGCCAGTGTGAGCATTTTAGGTGGCTTTTGTGGTGCTCTTAGACAGGTAGTCAGAAGTGCTTTAGGTGCACAAGCTAAGCTGCTTTACCAGTTCTTCCTTTCTTAAGTGAGAATGTCACTGGAAATGAGCCCCCTGTAGACTATTACATACTTCAGTGCTTTTTAAAGTCTTCTCTGCACATGCTTTTTAAAAAGTGCGCTGTTGTACGTCTTAGTTGTGTGTATAAGGAGAATGAAACAGAGGGAAATGGAGCAATGGGTCACAAACCTTCAATAAGAAACTTATCAGGAGACACAAAAAGTGCGTTTGGGCTGTACGATCTCATTTGGATACCACGGGCACTTCAGAGAACACATCCTTCTTGCAGCTACTGCCACAAAGCAACCTGAGTTTCATTAACCTGTGTAACTACTGTTACGCAGTAGATCTGTAAAAGCCTCTAAAAGAATCCTTTAGTTATGATCATTCACTCAACATTTTACATTCCGTACATGCCTCAAACTTCATTGGTCTTTTAAAGATACAGTCACGTTATCTTTTAATGTATGTTGCTGTTGCAACAGGACTGAGACCTTATGGCAGTCAGTGGAGCTTTAGGGAAGACTGCCTGGGCTTATCAATTCCACCCCATGTGGAAAAGCCAGGAAGAGGTTTATTCTGCTGCAGTACTGAAAGCAAAAGCAGGGAAGCAAAAAATAGCGCTACTATTGCTCAAGGCATCCAGCAAAAGCCCAAGCCAGATCATACAGCAGCTCATTGCTGAGATCTCTGACATCTCCTAGAGCAACACTTTCCAGAAATCAATGCCTGGGTTCTTATCTTGTTCTGCAGGCTAACATCCATTTCTAATAACTGCCCTGTAACAAGGTGATATATATACAGATTAAGGAAACTAACTTGTGGCTACGGGCTACTGTGTCAGCAAGGCAAAGGTATAAACACAAATACAGATGCAGGAAGCTAGTACTCAGTGAAGCACTGGGCTGCAAGGAAGCAGGCTTTCTGGAAGGATTTTAGGGTTTAAAACACTCACCAGATTTCCAGAAGGCTTAAGGAGTAAGGGAAAGACATAGGAGCTTCTGCCAAGAAGCAATTTGCTGCAGGCTGCATGACCAGGACCTGAGCAGGTAGCAGCTATAGGGACAGTGGTGAGGCTTTGCTTTCAGAGTTTGAAAGGGTCTGCAAGATCTGGTGACCCAGGGCCATTTTGCTTGCAAGGTGGTTAATTCATAAAACCTACTGTCTTGACATTTTTCATTTCCAGGCTGAATTAATTTCAGTCCTTCAACAGATAATGAGCTGAGACACAGATATGGCTTATTTTAAAGTTATTGCTTCTAGATGCTGTTGAAAAAAAACCACGGGGACATGAAAGGTCTTTAATGTAGCATTTGTCATTTTTGTTGTTATAACGTGTGTTGCCATGTTTGCTATCAAGACTGAAACTGTAGAAAGAGCCTCTTCATTGCAATAATCCCTGTGGAAGTACATGGTGGGACTGCCCTGAGCTCTTTGCCAGCAGCAGCACAAATGCACCAGTGATGCATCATATGAGACTGGTTCCTTGTGCGATATTCTGGCTCACTCAAAGTCAGGCTAGATTAATCTTGGTTGGTGTCTAATGGAAACATGGGAGACACTTAGCAAGCAGCTCTTCAAGTTCTTACACTCTTGCCCTCACTGTTCAAGGTTTACTTAGGTTTTGTGGCTTAATCTGATTCTCACCATATACACATCTCTAGCTCGAGCTAAGAAGTAACTTAAAAATGAAGAGAGTTTGCCCTGAGAAGTCATGATAAAACTCATGCTATTAATGTAGCCAAAAACAACTAACAAGAAGGGTGACAACAACGGTGAAAAATGTGGCTTGGCTTTCATGCAAGAGAAAGTCACAGACTAGAAAGTCTTGGGGAAAAGACAAAAGAGAAGTATAATATATCAATAAAATCACAGATGGTGTGGAGATCAACTGAAACAAATAAGCATTCCCACAATGTAAGCAAAGGGCAACCAAGGAAAATAACAGAAAGCAGATTTAAAAGCTACTGAAAAGAATAGGTTATTGTTGCAGTTCATAATTAGACTGAAATGCCTTGCTAGTGCAAGATATAAATTAAAAAATATAGATCGCTTTTAAAACAGGAGGACACCTACTTTGTTCTCCGTTTCTAGCAAGTGCTTATAGATGGGGTAGGAAAGCAAGGCCTGAAGCAACTGTGTCTCCCAAACATTGGTTCCCTTAGCTGGCCGGACAACTCTTGCCTCTAGGATAGGCAGTAGCATCTTGGTCCTGTTAAGCTACCTGTCAAACCTATCCTGTCTTCTTTGTCCTCCACCCATTTCAGGCCCAGCTGTTTAGGGGTAGAAAAAGCACTGTACCCTGTTGAGAATCAATGGATGGAAACATTACTACTCTGTGAAAGTGTTAACTTCCCATTTTCATTTACATATTTTGGAGGTCACAGTGGCTTACACAGTAAATGAAGCTTCAGTTGCATCTATAAAGAAACCTACCATCAAGGCTCTGATTTTAAATTCATATAAGCTTTATTCCTATGGTGGACTTGGATAAATTTGTGATTGAAATGAAACTGTGTCTTGTTTAACTTTTTGGTCCTTCTGAAACCCACTGAAAGAGCTGAACATAACATTATGTAAACAGCTAGCATTACATCTATTCTTCATAGTACAGCAACAGTCAATCAACGTTATTTAGATTTAAACTCAGGATCTGTTTTAAGCAGCTGTTTGCAATAGCCTTCCATTATTCCTGCAATATTAATCTCAAATTTCTAGACAATCTCTGTGGATTAACTAACAGTTTCACGTAATCCCTGTTATAATAATGGAAAGGAAACAAATTAGTAGATGAGGGAACTTGTTGACTACCCAGTGACAACTGAATGTCAGTGCCCTGCTTGCACCACTTGATTCATTTCTAGGTGGAAAAGTCTTCCTCTTTGAACAGGGAGAAAGAACTGGACAAGCAATTTTGGTCCTAGGTACAAGAGAAGAATTCAATGCTTAGATATCTAGTGCCTAAGTAAAGTTGTGGATAGGCTTTTTATTATCTCTCCTCATACAGAGATATTCACCTTTAAGTACCGATTCCTCAGAAAGTTCCTGATAAAACATAGCAGAGAGCTCAGCTGCTGTAACTTGACACAGTTTCCTTGAAGTCAGTGGATTTAACTAGGAGAGAATCTAAATCACAGTAGCTAGCACTGCTTTCATATTCACAAATTATGCCCTTGAAATGGATATAAAAAAATCACAGTTATTCCTCATGAGAATAAACAAGGGCTCTCAAAACTCAGCAGGCATTATGCAGTGTGGTAGAGTGGTTTCAAGCACACTGCT
>NW_010184121.1:101485-122370 GCF_000695765.1 Mesitornis unicolor
AACTGACTCAGAGTCATTCTTCACAGGAGCTCTAGAAAAAGATTACACCAGAGATAACTGAGGCAGGCTGTTTACCAGATTGTTTTGCACCAGCATAGTAACCTAATGGTGTTGGTGGAGCTGACTCTAGAAAGTGATTGCCGTATTGATTCCCATTTGCAATAATTAATAGTTTATAGTATACTTTACATCTTAAACAATCCTGGAAACTGAGGAATCCTCTAAGTTCCCTGTGAGGCAGGTGAACAAGTATTAAATCTCAGTTTCACAGCTCTGAAGGCTGGGACACCACCATAGTGACTGGTTTGTCGAAGCCTCTCAGTTCAGTAATGGCAGAAGCCCTGCAGAACTGAGAGCAGCTCCTGAGCACTGGCTCCATGTGCAATGCCTGGCCATGACTCCTCACACTGGGAACTGTATTCCTCACTTGTTTGGGTTCCACAGTAGGAACAAATCTTCCATTAGTACCAAAGAATACCGTCTCTATCATCCCAATTCTATCTGTTCATGACTAAAACATTCTTCTGCAGACAGAAATTATATATTCTGTTCACTTATTTATCTACAAATTAGATCTATTATAGGAAGCCTAAAGATAAGAATTTGCCTTAATAGTCAATGTGGGAAAGATTTGGCCCTAGGGAACTCTCTGTCCTCATAAAGACAATACAGCTGTGTCCTTCACCAGCTGCTGTGTGGGAAACAGCATCGGAGGGAGAGGAGTTGGCGGGCGGAAAGGTAAAATAGGAAAAAAAAACATAAACAGAATAATTTGAAACAGCCTTTAACTGGTAGAAAACAGACATCTGAATCAGGAGCTGGAAGTCTGACACCCTTCACAAGTCCTGGAATTAAGCAAGGGATGCATGTAAACTGTAGTCTCTTTTTAAGGGCAATCATGTGTGAGGCAGGAGGTCTGGGCTCAGGCTTTTACATGTGTGCTCTTACCTTCCCTTGGCAAATCATTGACTCCGGTGAAAATATTCTCACTGGCAATTGTAGGAACACTAAGGGCAGCCTGGCAGTCACACACACCTTCAAAGATTTCCAAGTGTGATGAAAACATGTATGCAAAATACCTAAATAAAGGTACAGCTATGTCAAAAATATGCCATATATAAAGTATCAGTTTTATATCTATCTCTATATAATGCTGACTGATCATGTGATATTAATGGTAAAATCTTAGATCCTAAGCCAATTACTAAATTACATTTCAAAAGCTAAAAGAATTGACACTGAAGAACTTTGTGGGTTTATAATTTCATGTAGATACAATGTTCCTAACAGACATGTTTGAGCTGACATTTAATAACCTTTACTTTTCTGTTCAAAATATGGCAATACAAAAAGCAACCCCTGCAAACATCTCCCACAGTAAATCTGAAATGCAAACACAATGCCAAGTCCAACCCAATTAAAACAAATCAGGTATTAAAACAGTTTTTCGAAGCTAAGCACTAGTGGATAACGCTAAACAGATTTTAGTCCATTGTGCTTACTGTTTGTTATTTTAATATAGAAACATCTGGCTACGCCAGGCATTAGTGAGATGTGCTCTGTGTGTACGAGTGTCCTGGCCACACGTGTGCATGTTAAATACAGGGTACTGGGATTTTTTCCAAATACTCAGTCCTGATGCCAGCATATAGCTTAAGGAATGCTACCAGTGTTATGAAAAAAATAGGAGGAAGAAATCTGAACATCATACTGCCTTGCCAAAAGGAAAGTAATGTGCATGAGAAATACACTTTTCATATATAAAACAGCATTTAAAAATTTGTAATCTACAGAAACAAAGCTCTGGATTATTAGTAGTGAGAATGAGAGACTGTCAGATGATAATACTGTGAATCTGTATTTATGAATACTTTGTGTTTCCTTTAAAAAGTGGGATTTTATTTTATTTTGCATGTTACCATTGGTATAGTCCAAAATTACTCAGCAGTTAACGTGTTGACTATTTATTTATGACTTCCATGAAGCCGTTTGGAGCAAAGCGCAGATGTCAATGTACACGTTGATTTGATTAGCATAGAGGATAATGGATTTATGAGAAGAGTAACCAGGATTATTACCAGTGTTATCGTAAAGTGTATCTTCCTTTGCTTACAGTAAAGGAAAAGTGAATAGTGAGTCACGAAATTTCAGGGAGCACTGAAATCAGAATATCATACCAATATCAGAGCTGATAGCTTTTAAGAAATGGCTGTTAAGCAGTGTGCTTTGCAGCTTTCTGCAATAATAATGTCTAAAACCCCCAAGCAATGAGCACCCTGTGAGGGTTTGTAATTGCTACCTTCTGTGGTCCCTGAGGTTTTGATATCAGTTGAGCAGTCATGTGTGCACCTCAGCCTATTGCCAGGGACTCAAAATAACATTACAGACTCGGGCATGTGCAGCACTTTAAGTAAATCCACACCCAAACCCTGGAAGACTATTTGAGTGTAAAGGCATTCCAGATGGGAATTTAAATGCTAAATTTCATGTCATGTTATTTAGCAGGTTAGTTTATCCCTCATTTGTTTGCCATCTGTCATTATTTCAGACAAAATGCATGTAACTCATCAGCCTACAAAAGCAGAAGATTGCTACCTCAAACCAAAGCTGATCACTGTAAGATACAATTTCAGAATAATTACAAATTATAATGGCACTATCAGGGAAAATTGTGCTTTGCAGTTGTTTTAGTTAGCAAAGTCAGGACTGCTATTCCAGCCTTGATTTTTTTGTTGTTGTTCTATTTTGCTATGGGTTTTTTGTTTGTTTTGTTTGTTTCTGCACACACAACTGATTGGATGTGAGAGTGGGTACATCTGTCTGGCAAATCTGTGTTGTGAATAGATCATAACTGGTTGGCACAAAAATGGACATATTCGCTATGTTGGCAAAGGGTATTTTCTACTGCATGTATGGTTTAATTTCTGTCACTATTAATTCAGGAGTGAAATTCTGTATGTAAAACCTGAGCATATTTGAAAAAAGGGCAGCTATTTATCTGCCAAAGAATAATGAACTGCTCTTTGCTCACCTGAATTTCATTATGGGGGGAAAATATGGTGACTTTTCCAAACAGAAGCTCCTGCTGTTAAAACTGAGGGAAGTTAAAATGCTGGATTCCTTATTAGAATCTGACTCTAATGCTATTTACAAAGGATGAAGATGTCATGCATCAGTCTATGCTAGTGTCAAGAGTACAGGGATTTATTGTTTCCGGAGGAATTATTGAGTAGGTCTAATTCAGTCCCTTCATACTAATGGCCAAATCCTTCACTGTATCACACCATTTTGGGGAATGGGAGAACGTAACCCCAAGAATCAGAATTTCGCACCTCATTTAACAGCACTGCTTTACTTGCTGCCCCCTTTTTTGAATCATCTCCTTTGAAACTCTGAGGGTTCAAAAGAAAATGAAGGAAGACTATTGTTTCATGCATGAAAAGCAGTCTTTTTCTGGACCTTTCAGATCTGCAGATCTGCATAGGGCTATGTGTAAGAGCAGAGCACACACACACACCCAGGAGATTTGGCCATTCTAGGTAAGGAACTCTCTGGTGCACACACACTGTAATATCTGCACTGTACCCATATACTGGCAGCCACTGACTGTTGTCACTTGCGAGGACTTAATTGCTTTAGCCTGTGCAAACTCATAGTTCGCTGACTCCTTAAGCCTGACTTTTGTGCTACTTAAAAATCCTGAGACATAGATCTAAAATGAGAAGGTTATTTTAAAATGGTAATTAAAAGTTCCATATTTTTATTTTATATTATTTAAAAATAGTAAAAAATGTAACAAGAAAGGTTTGATATTAAATTTGCTGGAGAACTGATGTAAGGATATGATGACATACCCCTTCCTACCCTCAGGCAGATCAACACTCCCTCCCAACTCAGTGTCATCTGCAAACTTGCTGAGGGAGCACTCAGTCCCCTCATCCAGATCATTGATGAAAATGTTAAACAGGACTGGCCCCAAAACTGAGCCCTGGGGAACACCACTTGTGACTGGTCACCAACTGGATTTAGCTCCATTCACCACAACTCTCTGTGCTCGGCCATCCAGTCAGTTTTTAACCCAGCCAGTGTGCCCATCCAAGCCATGCCCAGCAGCTTCTCCAGGAGGATGCTGTGGGAGACGGTGTCAAAGGCCATGTAGACAATGTCCACAGCCTTTCCCTCATCCACCAAGCAGGTCACCTCGTCATAAAAGGCGATAAGATCAGTCAAGCAGGACCTGCCCTTCCTGAACCCATGCTGACTGGGCCTGATCGCTTGGTTGTCCTGCATGTGCCATGTGATGGCACTCGGGATGATTTGTTCCATCACCTTCCCTGGCACCAAGGTCAGACTGACAGCTCTGGAGTTCCCCGGGAACTACAAAGTGATTGTGATTTCATGAGACTAAGCTATTGCATAGAGGGATGCAGAATTAGGGTGTTGTATTATTGTGCAAATAAAAAGTCAAAGAAGGGGGTCTAAGTTGTAATGGAAACAGTGCTTCAGGGCCAAGGACTGCTGTGACTCCAGATGTCAGTAGTTTGTTAAACATAATACAAAACAACATAAAATGTAAAGAATGCAACTGGAACAAAAGGTTAGGTTGTGTCTCTCCATGACTCAGTCAAAAGAATGAGAAGAAAAACAATGTCACTTGGCAGCTGGCGTTTCTCAAACCTTGCCAGCGCTCTGTGATCTCCTCCATTGCCAAAGCAGTTGTATCACTACACAAGCAGCACCCTACCATTAAGTAAATAATCTCTCATCCCACCACTACATAAAGAGTCCCCTACCATGGCAAAAGCATCCTTTCATTACTGTGCAGCATCTTGCTATTTCAAACACAGCATCCCACCACTGCATTACTACTCCATTAAACAATGCCATGTCAGCAAACTCTCTCATTAAGTGGCAAGTTTAAGAAAGCATTACTGAATTAAACAAACAGGCCTGCTACGTGTTCTGTTTTCAAAGCTTCTCCAATTTTCTTCCATCTTCATACTCTCCACCAAAGGCTCAGACTGACTTTGTGTCACACCACTGATAGGGGAACAACATTATGGATGAACTTGGGTTACTATGTTCAAAGGTCTTACCTGTTGCCTTGGGAGAAGACAGACTGCATGGCCTAACTGTTCACTTCACTCTTCCTAGCATTCATCTGGGGCCACTCTGATCACCCTGAGTAATCTCATCTCCATCTTTTAGCAGAGCTAATACTGTTACCTATAGCCTGGACCCTTAGCATGGACCTAGTTTCTGTTGAATATATATCAAAGATAGTCTTAGAGATTCCCCCACTAAGAAATCAGGTAATGGAGTGAAAGGAGCAGGACTTAGATTCTCAGCATGGAAGGAAAATGAGATTTCGAAGCCTCAACTATATTTCTAAATGGAAGAAAGTCCTCAAATTTTGAAAATCATATTCTGAATTTGGCTTTTTAAAAATGCATATTCTCTTCTAATTTGACTAAAAAAATAATAAAAATTCAAAGTGGCATGTCATTGCAAACTGGGAAATAAAAGGCTAGGCAACCTTTAGAGGAAGCAGCAATAAATTTTATTACACCAGCTGCTATTATTGGTAAACAAGTCAGGTTTTAGGGCATTCAGCTCCTGCTTCAGGTCTGAAACAGAAACAGGCTTTGACTCTTTTCCAGATGCATTGTGTGGTCTAGTAAAAGATATTAAGTCTCCCAGCATGCCATGCTTTATTCATATGTTTAGGCCTCTTCTGCTACAATAGATAGTAATAATAGGATAGTTCTGTAAGAAAATTACATTTCAACAGTGTTAGCACTTCTTTCATCCAAACATCATTCAAGAAAAGTGGACTGGTTTTGTCAAACTATCTTTTTCAGCAGGCACAGACCTTCATATTCTGTATAACAATTCAATTTAGAAAAAGTCATCAGTGTTCCTAAATAATACATAAACACTGGTAAAATGTGATGATAGCTCTCATTTGGGAAAAGCTTAAACAGGCTGGAAATGGATCAGAAAGGAGAATAAAAACAGATACAGCAGAGGCATTGCATAGAGCGTGAGATCCTATGGCAGTCACAGGCACAGGACGTGGTTGAGACAAATGGCATTATAAGAGTCAACTGGCAATTTTTAATTTGTCAACAATGGAACCATCTACAGCTGAATTAAAGAGCCACATGTCTTTGAGCACAATTGAGTCACCAGCTGTGATCAGAGAATGATTATTCTGCAGTATATCAGAGAAATCTTTTCAGTTTTCCTTAGAAGTTTTCTGCATGAGTGACTGGGCACAAGGCTATTTTACTGGGATATGCTGCTATGTACAATGTGCAAATAGAAATTGGCTTTCCTCGTCTGCATACTCCTAAAGGTGAAAGGCATCATTTTTGGATAGTTCTTCTAGTATTTAAGATTTTGTGAGTAAACATTTAAAAAACTTGAAAATATAGGGCACTTCCCAATTTCTGATGAGGCTCTCTATGCTTTAGAAAGATCCACGTTCATTTTTCCTGGGCTTCTATACAGACACAGCAGGAGATCTCTGTTACGATCTGTTTGATCTTCCTGACTACTTTTCAGTCCTGCGCTAGCAGCGGTCACCTCTCATATTCAGACATCAAACCCTTCCACACTGCTGCTCTCCACCTGAGCCAGAGACAAGCCTCTTTGGTGAAACTGAGTCTCCTACACGAAATGTTGCAGGACTGGATCAAAGCTAAGTATTCTGTTCAATTTTAGTACAGCCTATAACCAAATTCCAAGTAGCTGCTGTATTTAATCAGCCTGGTAGCTAGAGCCTGTTGTGAGAGGCAGACCTGCCCAGAAACAGCAAAAGAGACTCACAGCTACGAGTAGATACCTGTTGCACAGAATAAATCATCATATCCCTTCCTATATTATTCTGTTCTCCCCAAACCAGCTGGCCTGGGTGAGCAGGCAGAGCTATAATCCAACTGCTTTCTTCCGATTATCCCACTCAACTCTCCAGAATGACGTGCACTGGAAGGAGAGCCAGAGCTCATAGCAGCCCTGTTACTCCCCCAGACAGCTAGCCAGAGACTGTGGAAATATTAAATGCAAAGCAGCCTTGACTGCTGAAAGAAGGGACCTCACAGCCAAGCCTATGCTCTCACTGAAGTTTTGGGTCATAAATTTTGATCTATTTCCCTTTATGGACCCTCAGTTAGGGTGTATTAGAAGTGATTAGAGACCAAATCAACAAGTCTAGTTCAATCAACTCCTCAATATGGCATCACATAATTCTAATATTAACCTCACATAGGCAGCAAGTTATTTATTATCTATCAACGCTGACAGTCTAAGAAAATTGCAAGATAATCTGTTTTTTTTCATGTAAAAATATGAGTGTACATTTTCCTGAAGAACCACAGGACAATACTGACAACAAGAGGCTAGATTTGGAAGAGAAAATGAGCTCGGAAGAGGGTTGTCGGTTCTCTTGAAAAAGCATTACCAATCTACGACTACTAAGAGAGTTTGCTCCCATATAAAGGCCAGCAGAAAATTAACACTAGATCTTTTACATGTCCAAGTAGATATTAAAACCATGTCTATGTCCCCAGACATTTCACAGTAAAACTGACCCTGCTATGAGTGTGCTTGGCTGCTTTGATGTTGGAAAACCAGGGGCAGAATTTTGTCTCTCTGAATAAAGAAAATCCTCTTATTTATGTTGGAAGGACACAGACTCAGAACTAACTTTTCAGTGGCAAAATTAGTTCCAACTCTAAGCAGAATTCTGCCAGAAAATGTCTGCATGCATTTCCACTGGAGGAGGACCTTGGTTCTGATCTGCTGTGAGGAACCCCACCTGCTTTTCCTTTTAGAGTGCAGAGTTTAAATTGGTTTAGCTCCCAGATTTGTTGCTGATTGTTCCAACTGCCAGTGAGCTTGGAGATGGGTTTACCCTCAAGTTTTCTTAGTGACTTTGTAGCAGTTGTCTGTTTAATGGTACCATGCGATTTCTAATAGGATTTCTAGTATCTCATTCCTTAGAGATTAGAACTGCATTTCCATTTCTAGTATAGACAACCGATCTTCTTACTGCAAGTCTTATACCAAAGGGGTCCAGACAGTACTTAGACTGAAAGGTACTCTTTTGTCAACAATCTTGAGAGAAATAATTCAGTAAATTTTCTTCCTTTTAACTACTAAAAAAGATGCTATGAACATCCAATTTTAGCAGGTGAGATTTTAACCATTTCTGTATTGTATTACCTGCTGTTACTCACTCTGTATCTCACAGCTTGGCTTAAGCCCTGTATAGATTCACACCCAGTACCCTCAATGACAAGCACTGATTCCAGATAGTATTGGCAACTTGCTGGTGTGTACACAATTCACATTCTGTTTGCATGGATCTCTTGAGACTGGAGAGAAACAAAGTCGTTTAGACTGACAGCTCAAAAACAATTTGCTTAGGGAATGCGTCCTTTTGAAAGCAAAATATTCCCAAATCTTTCTTCCTTGAAATAAAATACAGATATTCTTTTTTTCCCAAAGGGATTCAGCCTGCATTATTGAATAGTAGCTTACTATTTAGATATAATATGGATTTTTAAAAATGGATTTGAAATTACAGACTATTAGACACTTGACTGTACATTCAAAGGGATGGGTAAAGCACTGCTAACTTTTTTATCTGTGTGATCTACTCCAGTGAAAACCTCCAAGAGAGAAAGCTACATAATCAGCTTTAAATAATTTCATTAATTTTAATTCTAAGACAACTTTGAAAAATTGCAATTCTGATTTCAGCATTTAGAATTAATTTCAGTGGAAAATTATTTCAAGTCACTGGATAGCAGAAGCTATACACATTACATGTAATCTAATTTATGTTCACTTTGTGTCTGTTCTATGCTGCCATGTGCACCAAGAAGGTATTAGCAGGAACAGCTGTGCTGTCCTCATCCCCTTCACTCAACCTTTCAAGAAAGCAATTGCAGGTACAAGATCTCACGGAGTTATAAGTTTGGGTTTATAGGATTTTTTTGTATTCCTGCCCACTGGTAAGGGTACAAACAATGACAGCACAAGATATACCATGTTTATGTATCTAAGGAATAGGATCAATCCCAAACTATTTTACTTTCAAAACCAGAACTACATTGTTAATTTTTATCTTAGTTATCAGTCTTCAGACAAACCCGTCTCATGAGAATTTTATGCCAATGCATTAAAACTTGAAAAAACATTTGGAATCTCAAAGATATTTTTATGTTCCAGTGATGTGGTTTTTTTCTTTACATGAATAGATAATTAATGTTATCAGCTTAGGTTTCAACTTATCTCTTATCTACAGGACATTTATTTTAAATGTTCTTATCAGAGCAAACCAGAAATAATCTTTACACTGGCAATCTCTTTAGCATGGTGACAACCCTTATTTTCTATTTTCCTACTATAAATAACTTTTAATAAATTGTACTTTGACTTTCTCAAATAATCCCTAACAACTACCTTGAATCTGAACTTTCTGAAGTCATCAAATAAATCTTCAAGAAAGCCATGTGTCACACAAACTGTGAGACTTCTTTGCTCTTTCTAAAACAACATGGGAAACCTGTTCAAAAGAACATTGTAATTTTGGGTGCTCAACTTGAGAAACTAAATAGGTTTTCAGAGCACTGCTGCCCAACATTTCTTAGAAAGCAATCCTTTCTGATTCATTGAGCATAGACACTTGAAATCACAAATCCCTGTTAACAATCTTAGCTTGTTTCATATCTCACTAATAAACCCAATTTGTATTACAGCTAGTTTCCCACTGATGCTTCTCTAGCAAGAATCAGAATAAATGTCCATTACTGTTTGAAATTGGTTAGTGGTTTGTTAAAAGGAGTAAGTAGAGAGTTTTACAGGGAAATTAAATTAAGTGCAGTGTAACCAAGTCGCCAAGCTGCCGAGCAAGATTGAGCAGTCCCAGTGAGTCCCATGCCACAGGGACTGCTCACAGCAGCAGGGCTGCTAGCTGATCTGGCTATTGGAGAAGTCAGCTAACAAGATCTTAACTGGATTGTCTGAGACCCAGAGTCATATGGCAATGGAGAGCTGAAACTGCTGGAAAGCAATGTCACCCCTCCTCTGTGACAGTCTCCTGGAGTCTCCTTCCACATGGCTCTTGAGATATCTGGTATGTAAGCTGCGGTTGCTGGCCATGTAGATTGTGCTGGGTAGCTCCCAGGAGCAGGAAAGCTGCAGTGTGGTAATTAATAAATACTCAAGTGTTTTCCTTGGAATTGTAGAATCATAGAGAGTATCAAATTAACGTAACATGTTAATAACTCCAGAGGAGTATGTCAACCAGCACTGCCTCAGTAAAAGAAACACACCACATTTGCCAGCAGTAGCTGATATTTGTGTGAAGAGAGAAAGATGAACTAGGCTGGTTCCTCTTCCATTGCTTATGGTGATAGTCACGATTCAGTGTTTTAGCCTGTCCTAGTTATTTTCATGGCTTGTTTATCCCTTAAGACAATTGGTTTCCCCACACATTAAACTGCTATGATACCTGCCTGCAATCTGTAGTATTGGTAGCACAGTGTTTGAACCCTCTAATGCAGGTGGTTTGGCTGTTGTGGGTGAGGCTGACATAGTTGCACCACAGGCACATAATGCAGGTCAGAGGACATACTCAAAATGCTCATGGATGGGTTTGGAAGCATTTGAAGACTGCTTCAACAAGGTGGATTTTACACCTATATTCCTTTCTGGAAGCCTACTGGATTAAGAAGATGAGGCTTCTCTGAGGGTACCGAGTGGCACTGAGTGCCCTGGGAAGGGCAAGAAAACTGAAGACTTGCCATACCTGCATCCATGAAGGAGGGATTAAAAGAAGCCACTGTTTGGTTGTGAGCAAGCAGGTTAGAGGCCCTTCCCCAGACCAGGAGACTACACCTCTCCCCTAGGTACTCTGCAGAACAAACACAAAGACTGGTAACTGCTGAAAAGATACTTTCACTCATTGAAGGAAGGGCAAGAGGAAGCACATTAAGCTCTACTGCATCATTTTCCTCATAGACTGGCAAAGCTGAGCAAGTTCAGCAATGAGCACTGTACCGACGCAGACTGACAAATACTGGAGCCCCCTGGGTATGTCTGTCGGTTCTGCTCAAACAAGCTGCCTTGGCTGAGATTTGAGGACTCAACCTTTTTGAATGGGATTTCTGAGTTATTGGAGAAAGTTGATAGAGTTCCCTTCACCCTGAGCTCCTCACACATCTGGAGGGTATGCAGAGATCCATGTGGGCATGGGCTGTTTCCTAGCACTAGCTACATGTGTCAGAATTGCACTGTGCTGCTGGGACGTGCCCAAACAACCAGTGCTTTCCAGAAGCATTGGACAAAGTTACTGGGCATGTGTAAGCCAGTTGCACAGCTGGACAGACAGACAGTCCATGATCCACAACATCTGCACAGACACAGACCTACATATTTCTGTCCGCAAATTTCATTCAAAAGTACTCTTGCACCAGAATAAGACACTGGTGCCACTTTGGAAGAATTACTCGCACATCTGTACTGGACCCTTGCTTGCTCTTTTTATACCACTCGCCTGTTCGTGAGTTAAGATGACAGAGTGGCAGGGGCAGGAGAAATTTCCTTTTCTAAATTGCTGCTTGACAATGTGTGTGGCAACCAGGAAACTTCAGAGTAAGGATCAAAAAACCTTTTAAAAATGGATTTTAGCACACACAGAAAAACAGTGCTGGCTTCCGGTGTGCCTTTAACATAAACTCTTACTGGGATATGTGTGTCTGAGTGTGCGTACATCTGGTGTTTGTTTGGTTTGGGTTTTTTTGACATGTGAAATTCTTTTTTAATAACTTCATATAGACATTAATAAACTAGCGAAATGCGAAACACTGAGCTAATAGGAACATACAATCACCATCATCAGTAGAACCCAAATCAAAACATGAATGCATAATATCTGCTTATCTTCCAGTGAAAATCAGTTCTCTTGTAAGCTGTTTCTTTGCTTTTCCCCTTACTCTCCTGTGAGCTAAAATTGATTTTAGAACTGCTTTTGCAAAAGGTCTCCGATTTATCAGGCACCCAGGGCCAATTGAAAAGAACATCAGTAGAACGGTCAGGCTGTTCATAAAATGTCTTGTTGGTGGGTTACAAATATCACTTTTGGGGTTAGAGTTAGGTCCCAAAATAAAGAGAAACTGAAAATTCCTTATGGAGGACTTCAATGTCTTTGCAAGGATACAGCTTTGAAAACTTCAGAAGAGGACAATAAATACCTTAGCACATTTTTGCTAAACCATAGTCTCACCCTCTCCCCAGGAAATTAATCAGTGTCTAATCAAAATATATTTCCAGCTGCTGGAGTTCACTTCCTCCCTTGTAGATTTTTCTCACATAAACTGAACCTCAAATTCAAAGTCATGTTAACTGGACAGCTGTTCTCATAAAGCCGCACAAAGTGGCAGTATCTGCTCTTAACCATTGTGCTTTCTGTAACCTTGCTTGATGGGACTTCCTTATACAGAGATCACACATAGAGGAGAGAAAAAAAAACACCACCACAAAAACCTCTGTGCCTATTTACTACAAATCAAGCGGAAACTTTGTAAGAGACAGTGAAATACATATAGTCCTCACCTGTTAAGAATTGTGACTTTTGCTGTGGTATTCCCACCCTGCAAACTGGGATCATTGGAGCTTACCAATCTAAAGTGAGAAAAATCATGGGTTGAGATAAATACAGTTTCATGGGTAAAGCAACAGCTGTGTGCACAAGCAAAGCAAAATAAGGAATTCATTCACTATTCCCCATCGGTAGGCAAAAGTGAAGCTATTTCCAGGAAAGCGGGACTTCATCATATATAATATTTACTTGGGAAGACAAATGCCAGAACTGCCAATGTTTTCCACCTCTCCTCCTCCTTCCTCACAGCTTTGATCACTGAGCATGATGTCATATGGTATGGAATAGCCCTTTGGTAGGCTGGGGTCAGCTGTCCTGGCTGCGTACCCTCCCAGCTTCTTCTGCACCCCCAGCCTACCTGTTGGCAGGGTGAGAAACAGAAAAGGCCTTGATGCTGTGTAAGCATTGTTCACTAAACTAAAACATCCCTATGTTATGAAATCTGAAAACCAGCACCACACCAGGTACTATGAAGAAAATTAACTCTATCTCAGCCAAAACCAGTACAGTAGGAAACAAAGAACAATCACAGCTGCAAGGTAGGCAATTACAGCTATAGGGTGGGCAGAATATAATTACCCAGGTTGGAACATGGCCAGGACACCAGGGTTCAATGTTCTTACTCTTGTGAAAGGAACGACAGAAAATACTTGCACTGCAGTAGCCAGGCTCTCTAGTTTTGCTTTATCTGAACCGCAGCACCTCCCATGGCACTGTTGCCAGCACTACAGTGGCCATAGGCTGGTATTGCTCCTAGGGAAATGGTCCCCATTACCTTTTATGTTTAGGGCCTTAGGCATGAAGACTGAAAGAGCCAAATCAATTCAGAGGCAAAATCAAAACCCTCTACGTAATTTAAAGGGACTTGCTGTCAAACTGCAAAGCACAGCAAACAGGCAGCTGCTGAAATCCAGACTCTTCAGGTGGATTTAAAAGTTATTTGAACATCCTACTGGAAGAACAAGCACACTAGAGAAAGAGTGATAAAAAGAAGCATCAAAATATTTAAAATTTCGCCCTATTGAGCTAGAACTAATTAATTTGCCTAACTATTCTGAACAGACATTACAAACACACCACTGAATATAGTCACAGTGCCAGGAGAAAATGCAGAATGCTGGTAGGTTCCTAAAATAGTACTAGGTCCATTAAATGACTCTGCATACTAAAATCACAGTTAAGAGTTTATTTTTTTTAAACTGATGTCAATGCCTGACATATGGATGAGGGTGTCTCAGCTCCAGAAACTGTATACCCAGTTATCAGAAGAAGATGGCAGAACTTTCACTGTGGAAGATTTTGTCCAGATAATTCGAATTGAAACCCTGAATTAAATTACTGACAGTTTTTAAAGTCTTTCAAAGCACATACATTTGTATGGTTTTTTTATGAATGTCTAGTATTGCTCTGAATGTTACTCAGTTCTTCATCTCAACAAGTTCCCGCAGCACTGCGTATGTGTTCTTTGGTGAAAAAAAGTAAAAATTGTCCTTTCACAGATTTGAGGATTCCCTTTTCAAAGTTGCTTTCAAAACTTACTGATATGAGTGATTACGTTAAGTTCGTAGCGTATTAGGAGATGAGTGGGGGATGACATTACCTCGTAGCAGTATTTATATACAAAAGTAGAGAAAGTTCAAAGTTTTGTTTTGCTGAATAACACAGAACTCAAGAGAAACTCCATTTCTTATTCTACTTTCAGCTATCTTGTAGTTTCTCGAATGTCCCCTCTGAGTTGGCAGAAGAAATGTTCCTCCTCACTTCTCTTATTCACAGAGATCCACCAAATAATGCCATAGTCCCTTGGATTTAGTCCCTAGAAAATCCTCTTGGCTCAGAAAACCAGATCCTGTGCATAGACATGTACTTGGTGATGCTCTCCTTCGTTCAGCAAACTAGTTTAAAAGAGAAACTCCTATGTTTAGCCGCAAAGATTATAGGCTTTTGCATCACCTGCCTTACTATATCTTAACACAAATCAAAATCAAAAAAGTTGATGCATTGAGAGAAGAACTCGATTTCTTTCCTGTAGTGATGTCTTACTTCTTGAGGTGTATGATCTGGAGGCAGATTTGTCAGGTTAACAGTCAGGCACTGGGCAAATACTACCTTCATTTTCAAGGCACACTACAAACTGAGGGCTTGGATATATAGGAGCGTTACAAGAATGAGAAAAGATTTACTCTCCTCTCACAGGGAATATACTTCTTGACAGAGGAAAGTACAATGTTGCTACATTAAACCTGTTCCAGGATGGATATTGTTCTTACGCAGTCATCCTTCCAGGGTTTAATTCCCCTCTGTATGATCAAACCTCATTCACACCAAGCAATATACATACACACAAAGCTTATGATGCTGTTCAGCAAGTCACACTGCCTCAACACAGCAAGGTATCAGTTGCACAAACAGAAGAAATGCTGATGAGATTCAATTAAGTGGTATAAAAGAACCCACTTGATTGATTTAGTGCATTTCCAAACATATTTCCCACAGACAAGATCAAGTAACCCCCAATACTGTAATGATCAATTAATTGAGCACAAAGCCCTGCAATCAGAAAACTACATATTTTAAGCAATGTGTTTTGTGTGCCTCTACGAGGAAAGGTACAACATCTCACTAATTCCTTTGTGCTGTTCACTGGTAAGTTAAGAAGCAGTTTTAAGGTGAAAAAAACCACTAAGAGGAACTGCTCTCTTCTTCCCATGACGTAAAGGAGAGAGTTCACCCTGTGCTCCATCCATGCAGTCTGGTAACCAGCTTGTCTCCCCATTTTTGGTGGTGTTGCAGCACAGTGGCATGGGGGCTGTGTGAAATATCGCCATGCAGCAAGGCTATGTGAGACAACATGGTTCTTTGCGAGAAGATGCCTTCCTAGACAATAAGGTGCTGTTCCTTCCAGAAAAGCACACAAGATGCTTCTCTGGTAGGAGGAAAAAAACATGGCTAGTCCCAGATTAATCTGACATGGCTTGCAGCATGAAAATAATGTTAAAATAATGTTTAAAATAATCTCTTTAGCTAATATCAATAAACTGCAAAGACCAGTCTTAATGCTAGGATCCCTGTTGGTTTGAAGCAGTGTGTTGAAATAGGAAATTTTGAAAACTTTTTTGGATGACAGGAAACGCTGGCATTGCCACCATCTTCACAGCTATTGTCCTTGATGAAACTGGCTTTTGCTACTTCCTCAGTCACACAAGGCCTTCTATAGCCTCTTTTCTCCTTTAGTTGAATGCTGTGATGAGAGGCTCAAATCTTTTGTCTCTGCTATACTTAGTATCTGTCCTTGTATACAATAGTTTTCTTTCCCTTCCAGATGTTATCAAAGTCCAATAACTGCTCTTGAGAGCCAAGACAGATGTAAGCTATTTTTTAAAACATAATTCAAGCCAACTTTCTTTCTTTGAGATGTAAAAATATAACAAAGCATTATGAATGCCTTTTAATGCTATAGAAATGCAAAAATAAGTGCTATAATAATCATTAGATTATTTATCATCAACTGTCAAGGCCAAATCCTAGCTCTAATAGCAATCTCCATGGCTAGGCTCCAATGCAATTATTGTCAGGGACCTGCTCCAAAGACCATTGTCAAAGTCAATGAGAAACTTTTTCCCACTGACTTCAGGGTACTTTGGATCAGGTTCCCAAGTGACTTAAGCTTGCAGAAGCTGCCTTTGGTCCTCCCAAAGCCAGCACCCACAACACAGAGGTTGCTGTTGGTGGAGATAGTTCAAGACAGCAATCTGTGCAGCCTGCGGAAGTTTTGCCAGCAAGCTTTAAAAAATAGCTACGTTCTTTCCTTTATTACATCTGGTTGCTGTATCCCTCACTGTCACCTTAGCAGTTAAGGTGATCCTGATGAGTCTCAGTGGTGCCATTTATGCTTGAGGAGCCTTCAAAGGGAAGGTGACTATTAATTGCCCTATATTGACTTGGCAGGTCAGAAATGCATTGCTGTTTGGACAGCAAGTCACTGAAAAATGGCAGCAAGACCTATTTTCCCAGCATCTCCACTTCATGCTTGAATAAGAGAGCATAAGGAGTGCAAGTTAAATTCTAACAGCTAAGTACTTCCAAATCAAAACCAAGTTTGCCGAAGCAATAGAAAGTTTTCATTGCTGTTTGACCCCGTGAAAAGGGAGGTATGAGTAGCTTTAGCAGCGACACACATTCCTGCGTGTTTTAATCAACAGAAAATTACTAGCAAATTATAATCATAATAGCATATTTAATCCCAAAGGCTCTAAGAGCTCTTGATAAAAAGTTGGCCAAATGCTGTGTTTAATTATACTCATGCTTTTGAGTTCAAACGAGGGTGGACTTTCTTTAACCTCTATAATGCAGACACTTCCATGAAGGAAGGGCTAATTGCTACTGCAGGACATGGTGCTTCAATATGGTACGTTACTCAGTGCGTAATCTTTATTTGCTGTGAGTTAGTTCCTATCTGATATCTAACCTCAAAAGCTGCTATAGCAAAAGAACAAAAACCAACCAACATTGCCCATGGAGATGTATTTTTCTCTTAACAAAAAAACAGCAGTACAAATGCTACAAATTACTTTCTGGGATTGTTTAAGCAGTTGACAGAGTGATCAGAGCAACAGCCTGTTTATCATGTTATCTAAGAACAGCATTAAAAATACAGCACTGTAGCTTGTAAGGTTCAGCAGTACTAAAACTGGTGCAAACACAGCGACAGCAATAATTCTTAAACCTGCCAAAAATAGTACTGATTTGCTTTGTACTTGTAAGTGCAACTGTCTTCTTATTTCAGGCTTGCAGAGAGCAGTTTCCAGTTTACACTCATTTTCAGTTTCCTGAACTGAGCTAGCACGTTTAGGGTTTCAGCCCTTCAGCCCCCTAATATTGCCTTTCTTAGACTGCTAAAACAGTGCCTCAGTACCATTTCATGCCAAATGCACACTGTTAAGACTCTCCAGATGAGCCAGGTTACACTAAATTCCTGGAATTGACAGTTCAGTCCCATTGGCAAGCTTGTCCCACACATAAATCTTAGGTCCTGTCTCAGAACCTGCCAGACAGTGAGATGCTCCAGACTTAGCACTTCCTTCTCCCAGAGATTCCTCTGTTGGCACATGCAACCAAGCCCATGCCCACCTAGTATGTCCTTTAAGGGAGGCAGCACACAGTTACACCCCTAGGGAGACAGTTCTGTGCATCCAGGAACCACACATTCAACAGAGTCTCCTAGATACATGCTTTTGAGTCATCAGCTTGCCAACACAGCAGGAGAAGCTTAGCACATTTATAATCCGTGGGAAACTCGAGGGAAACCGTAGTTTTCCTCCCTCACAGGAGCTTCCTTAAACAGGAGCTCCTTTTCCTTAGATGTTTGTAAGGAATTCTGCAGCATACAACAGTATTACAAATCAGATCCTCAAGTTTGGTGGACAGACAGATCTTTTAAGTGTGGGTACCAAGACTTTAGGTACAAGTGTCTAGAGCACCACAAGCTCGTTCAGCCTCTTCTGAAACCCACGCTGCATTCTCACAGCTTTTAGTTTAAAGTTACCCTGGACACATCTGTGTGCCTTGTAAGTCAGTATAACTGCACCCCCTCAAATCTCTGAGTTATATTGCAACAGTAGTAGATCTTTTTCAAGTCAGTGAACTGTAGCGTGACATCCAATTTCAAGCAGAACTTCAGACTGGACCCTGGCACACATCTTCTAACAGCTAAAGCTTAAATAGCTAAAGATTATGACACTGCCTCCAAAACGAATCATAGACTTCTTCAAGGGATGCAGCCAGGAAAAAGTTGTAGGTATAAAGGGAAGGGAAAAGAAAGGGAGGGAAGGAGAGAGGGCGGTTGGTTAGCATTTTGGCTCCATGATAGCACAGCACCAGTTTCCAAGCATGTTGGATCAGTAGGGTAATTTTAACTTTTCAAATCCCTCATTGACCATAAGCATATCAAACTGAATTGAGGTGATCTTGAAACCTACTGGCTTAATACAGGTGCACTGCTGAAATGCAGATCACACACAGGGACCAGCAGCTCATGAGCGACAGCATGGGAACCACTGTGACAGGCTTTGCTCTGCACAGTGTCGGTTATTAATGGAATTTGCCACAGAATTTGTTCCCTTAATGCTGAGTTACTCTGCAAAATCGGGGCTTTCAAGTAAAAAGAAACACACGTGGGCTAAAGCACCTCATTCAAACGTGTGAGGAGAACCGGTACAAAATCTTCTACCCATAGCTGCAGACGTATTGTAGCTACTTTTTGGATGGTAGTTTTAACCTTACCAACGTAAACTGCCATGGAGGCAAAAGACAGCCAAGCCCATTGTGCAGAGGAAACCTAGACAGTCACACAATCACAGCGTGGCAGGTAACCCACAGATGTCTTACCAGACAGTGCCAACAGAAAGCAAAAGGCTGTAGCCTTCTTTGTACTCCTAGCACATCCATGCCCAGAGAACGGTAGCTTTGCTGTTCAAGATCCAGCCTCAAATGAACTGAATAGTCAGTTCGTATTACTCAGGGAGCAGGTCTAAACAGCTGAATATATCCTAAATTTTAAAAATGCTGACACTTAGCCAAAACACAAGGACAATGGGACTATGATGAAGACAAGGGCTAATCAAGTGCTAATCAGTAGCAAAATCTATAACCCTGAAGTAATAGTAGAGATGCCAGAGCAGTAGTTATTCATTGCCACTGTATAAATCAGACACCTAGAATATCATCAGCTATTAGCTTTTCAAACCACGTGAGTAAAAAAAAATCCTGATTATTATAGTGGATTATAGGACAATCCGATTATCAGTCTCAGCATAAATACTCCTTGTAATTAATGGGCAACAGCGTTAAACTCTGCTAACGTATTTTCCACATTAAAACTCACAAGCAAGTCCCTGAAGATTTTGAGTATTCTGGCAACCCCTGCAGAATTAAATGGGTTTCAAAATGGTAATCAGCCAATTTTATGAGATGTCCCCTCTTTATCTGCATGTCCTACCATATAAACAAGTGTTTATATTTCTATTGCTGTATGATTATCATGCATTAAACATTAGTTCACCTTATCCTTAAATTCACAGAACAATGTAGACATTAAGATGACAGAGAAACACCGTAATCCACTGATGGAGTAGATGATAATGAAAAAAAACCAGTTCAGACCAGCTTGGGAGGAAAAAGAAGCTAGGTCTTCCTGTCTCAACAAGTGTATGACAGTACAATGCACGTTGCTGTTTTTGTTACCAATTTTGCGTAACATAAGGCAACAGATGTTAGCAGAGATTGTGTACATTACTCCATCTTCTAAACTCCAGAGGCTGTGTTTTAATGCAGTGAAACATACAGGATCAGACACAGGACTGACTCTTCTGTTCTGGTGATGGCTACGTTAGTCCTGCCGCAAGAGAAACCAGCTTACCTTGAAAAACTCTCTAGAAGGTGTATTTGGGTTCAATCCTGTGGCCAGTTGTCACTGTCATTCACCCATTTCAGTCTCACATGGGAAGTCAAAAGTGCCAAGGTGTTTTCTTCTAGCTGTTAACACTCAACGGGCACCTGGGATGTGGCTGTCCTTGGTGAAACACTGCGTACCATGGGAGACCACCTGCTCTGTGATCCCCGGGACAAGGTAGCATTGCTTCAGTGCATCTGCACAGTGGTGAGCTCACCCCACTCTGTCCCTCACATCCCCCTTATCTTTCCCTTTGGGGAACATGCCCTCTGCAGAGAGGGGCAGGGATTTCTGACTGGAAATCGTACAGTGAGAAAATGTCACACTGAACGGGATCCCAGGAAAGGGGGGATTCTGACTATTTCTTTTCCTACAATTAAGACATTTTGGAGGAAGTTTGGAAAGGTACCTACGTCACAGGACTTTAAAAACACAGTTCTAAGCTTTCCTGTTTGAAATAACCTTCCACTTGGAAACTCGCACCATTCACTCTCGGTCAGAAGACTGTTAAGTTTTTCTAGCAGCTCCCCAGACTGGCCGTTCTTCACTTCTTTATTCAACTTTTGTTAACTCAGGCCGGAGGGAAACCGGAAGCCGCCAGACTGCTCAAGGGAACTGATCTCCAGCACTGCCTGACGGGGTTCTGGAGCCTCCCCGGAGACGGATGAAGGAGAAGGCGTGAGCTGGTACGAGCTGTCGCGACGGGATCCCGGCGTGCGGCCAGGCGAGGCGGGCCGGGCCTGAGGGGAGGAGAGGGCTGGGGCC
>NW_010184122.1:0-275 GCF_000695765.1 Mesitornis unicolor
TCAGCGCAGCAGGTGCCTGCCCGTGGGACCATGAGCACACACAGAGAGGAAGGAGAGCAGCTCCGAGCACAGAGTTACAGACTACTGTAATGGTCAAACTGGGCGAAGGTCTGCAAAGTGGTGACAGCGGGGTCAGGGATGGGACGGCCACCTCTGCAGAGCCAGGCGGTAGTCACCCCGTGCCGTGCCGTACCATGCGCAGAGCAATGGGATCGGTGCCAGAGCGGTTGCACGGGGCTTCTCGGCCACAGAGAAGCAAGGACCAGCGGGGAGGG
>NW_010184122.1:368-22763 GCF_000695765.1 Mesitornis unicolor
CAGTGCAGAGCCCTCAGGGTTGCTCTCTGCAGCTGGCAACTCCGTCTGCCAGTGCCCCACCACTCCTGGTGCAGTGGGTGCCCGAAACCACGATCGTGGGCTGGTCTGACCCAGGCTGTGCAGGCAGCGTGGCGACAGCGTGATGCCGGTCAAGGCAGGTGCCTCTGGGGGGGAGCCACCCCCCAAAGCCACTCCCAAGTGCCTGATCCTGGGTAGCTGATGGGATGCAGTCAGTCCTGATTGACGCCTGCTGCTCTGCATCCCTGAGGAAGCAGGGTTTTACTGGGCACCATGGGGATGTGCATGGCCAGATCCAGGCCGCTGCATAGGGAAGCTGCCATATGGTGCCCTATAAGGTGCCAAGTGCAGCATGTCTCAGCATTTGGAGTAGAGCATCTGTCTGTCTGTCCCTCCCTCAGTGCTCCCATCCCTCCCACAGTGCTTCCCATGCCTGACCATAGGGGACCCACCGGGAGCAACACCCCCAGGGGGAACAAGAGGGACCCAGGGAGTCCCAGCCCTGGTCCTTGGGGGTCCCTGCAGGCTCCGGGACCACGGCGGACAGCTCAGGTGGATGCAGAGAGGCTGGCACCAGGTGTGCTGGCGTCCCAGTTGGGGCACTGTGGAGACCCTCTGAGGACACCCAGAGTCCCCAGGATGTCCCAGGGCCAGCTGTAGGGCTGGGCTGGCATGTCCTCTTCCCAGCTGGGCACCGGCCTGCTCCATCTGCAAACAACTTGGGTGCAGCTTGTCTGCCCATGCTCAGAGACAAAACCTGGAGCCTCAGAGGGGCTGGAGGGGAGCCAGGCTCATGACAGCAGCCCCCTCTGCTCCCCTTTCAACCCCTGAGCGCTACCAGTGAGTTAGGAGTGGGATGCAACATGGCTTCAAAGATGCTCCAAGACTGCATGTTTCCAAAACCGAGTCTCCCGGGAAAAAGAAAACAGCGGAGGGAAGAGGCTAAATATCTGAGCCTCCTTCTCCAGGAGCCGTTGCCCACAGGTGCAGGGAGGGCAGTGAGGTGAGAGGTTTGGCTGCCCAGTGAGGATGTGAGCTTGTGTCCTGTGTGGGTCCTGGTCTCAGTCTCAAGCAGAAGGGAAAATAAGATGTCAAACAGAGAAAACAGCTGTATTTCTGGCTTGTAAATAAAGCCGCTAGCAGTGGTGCAGGTAGAAATGGTGCAGACAATACAAGCAGTGGTCAATCCAAAGTAATGCAGGTGTGGATATTGCAGATAGTGACATACGGTACAGAGCTGTGGAAGAAAAAGTCCACACCAGAAAAAGGTCCACACCAGACCCTGAGCACCTCCAGGGGTTAACCCCGACCACAGCTGGGGCTGCACATGTGAGTGCAAATTCTCCTGCTTCTGGCTTGAGAAAACAGCCCCAGGTGGGTGCAGGGGTACTGGGGGCCAGTCCTAGGCTCTGCAGGCTCAAAGCCAGCCCTGGTGCAGGACATGAGCTGGGAGAGAGGAGAACCCCCCCCTTTCCCACTGCCCGGCAGGCTCAGGGCAGGGGCAGGGGCGGCGCAGAGCTCCAACAGCACTGGGAAGCTGGTTCCTCAGTTTTGCCATCCCCAATGTGCCAAGGGAATGTGAGATGGAGAGGTCAATGCTGAGGAGCAGACCCTAAGGCTGAGGAAGGACAGAGAGAGACTGGAGAGTGATTGCCATAGCACAGTGTGGCCAAGGAGAGCACATGGTTCAGCCGGTGTCGAATGTGTGGGCTGCTGTCAACACCCAAGCCATGCCGGTACAGCTGATGGGAGGGACTGGTGATGCTGAGGTGAATTTGGCTGCTGGAGGCTGGTCCTCGAATGGAGAGTCAAGTGGGTCAGAGATCCCTGCGTCCCTGTGCCTCCACACTGGGACAAGCCTGGCTCTGCCAGGGACACAGCAGCTCCTAACAGAGCTTCATGAGGAGCTCAGAGCTGGCTGAGTTCAGCATCAGAGCTGGCCAGGGAAACTGGCAAGGGGTGGGGAAAAAGCCTCCTGCGATGCTCCTCCTGAGTGAAAGCCACAGCTCCCCAAAGCCAGGCAGCATCCCCCTAACCCTGGCCATGCCACTGCCACCAGCCACCCAGGGCTTGCTGACCCCCTCTGCCTCCTGACCGGGGCATGGCAGTGGCTGATGAACTAGCACATCCTCTGTCATTCTCCAAAAGGTGCAGACCTGCCCCAATGAGCACAGTGCCTGGGCCCTGGAATGGTGCAAGGGGATGCCTGGGGAGGGGGCAGCAACAGTGGCACCCCAGCGGGACCCACCTGCAGTGCTCAGGAGGGTGACACCAATGAAGTGTGGCAGCTGTGGCTGTGGGCAGTGTCACCTGGACCTTTCTAGGGTCCCCATGCACCCCAGAATGTCTGTGAGCCATCCTGCCATGTCCCACCTTCCCTGCGGGTCTCTGCCCCAGAGTCCTGGCACAGGCAGACAGAGGAGTGGGGGAGCTCAACCAGGGTGCCCAGCACCACTCCAGTGCTGGGGACCTTGCCTGGCCGTGGGGGACTGAGGCTGAGGGGCGCTCCAGGGGGTAAGCACAGCAGGAGCCCTCCTGCTTGGTGGGGAACTGTCACTGTCCCATGCATTGGGGTCCTTGGCTGAATCTTGGCCATCTCCCCAGCTCTTGTTCCCAGGGGCAGCGGGCTGTCTTGTCCCAGCAGGGCAGTGGGAGAGGACAGGCGATGTGTAGATGCTCAGAGTTTGTTTGGAAACAAGCAGAACACTGGGATTTGTTTTTCCAAGCTGGGGGGTGTGTGGGCGGGGGAATGTGCTGGGAAAAGGAACTGCTTCCTAAAGCCCTGGCCAGCAACTGGACCTGGATGTGCCATGCCGGAGGGAAGAGCCGGCCGGCTGGAGTGATGACCAAGCCCGTGTCCCCTCCGCCCCAAGGGACATCAGCTGTTCAGGCCCTGGGAGGTGGTTTTGGGAGGCACAGTGTTGAGCCCCACTTTTTGGCATCACTGGGGTACGTGGGGGCTGTGTGCAGGGTCCTGGCGTGGGGCTTCTGCCCACGTGTGTATCCCAACGGGGTTGTGGATTTGTGTTCTGCCAGTGCATGTGTCCCAGTATCTCCTGTGCATGCACAGCTTGACAACCTCTTGCACGTGTGTGTGTCCTGGCACATGTGTGGGTGCATCCCGGCATGCGGTCTCTCTGTGCAGCAGGGCTGGGGGTCCATGGCAGGTGCCCTGGTTGGGGAGAACACATGCAAGCAGGACACAGGGGACACCCTCGTCCCTAACACATTGCAGTGGACAGCTGCTGGGGCAAAGCAGGAGGCTATGGGGCGCAGCGAAGGGGGACCCTCAAGAGTTTACACCACGTCTGAAATGGAGAAGAGATGTGCAGCACAATGTGTCCCCCATGGTGACATGCGACCTCTGCCACCTGCCTGTGCTGGCTACCCTTCCCAGCCCTGTGTTGCCAGGGCTGTGCCACTGCATGCACCCAACTCCTGGGGGTGCCAGCTCCCTCCCACCCTGGCCAAGGTGCTGGGGAGGCCACTGTAGCCTCAAAGCAGGACAGCAGGTCCTCAGATCCCCGCCATGTCACCGCAGGGCCTACAGCACCCATCTGCCCTGAGCTCCATCCCCTCTCCCCAGAGCAGGCAGCAGAGCTGGGCGCAGGTTACCACGGGCGTGCTGGCCATGGCAGCCCTCAAATCCTCCTGCAAGTCCTGCAAATCCCACAGTGAACCCTGCAGCAACCTCCTCGGTGCCCAAAAGATGCTCCAGCCGAAAGCAGAGCATCCCTCTGCTTGGTGACCTCCCTGTGCCATGAACCAACCTGCAAGTGTCTCCCTCTCCCATCCATGGCTGTGATGGAGCAGGGGCAACTCCAGAGGATGGCTGCGTGGTGGTCTGCAGGTGACAGACCTTTGTCAGGGTCCAGACCAGCCAAAAAAGGCAAGGCAGGGCAGGGCAGGCAGCACTAGCATGTGGCAGCCACAGTCAAGCATGCTCAGGCTTGGCTGAGACCAGTGTGGGCTGCAGGCATGAACTGGGACAGCCTCACCCATGCCTGGACTCACTCTCTTGAAGCTGCCGAAGCTGGAGGTGATGGAGACGGTGCTGGCTGCCCTATGGGACAGGTTTTGGGCAGCAGAGCAGTATGCCAGCCAGCCCCAGTCTCTGCCAGCCCTGTGTCTTTCCCTCCCTCCCATGTGGGACCAAGTCCTGCTGACACCCCCGCCGAGATGTCCTCCCCAGCTCCGGTTACCACTGTCATGCTGGGGAAACTGAGGTACACAGGGAAAGGCAGGGACTTTCCCTTCTGCCCTCACCCCAGGACTCTGTATCCCACCCTCTCTGCAGGGAGCAGCTCCCTGTGCCAGGAGGTGCCTCCACTGCTGGACATGCTTGGATCCTTGGTGGGATGTTAATGGGGGTCTCTTTTCTTGCAGGGGTCCCTGGTGCTATCCCGGGAGGGGGAGTCCCAGGAGGAGCTTTTTTCCCAGGTAAGGGGGTTTAGGCAGCAGGTGGGGGGGGGGTGCATCATCCTTCTTTCAGGAATGGGACAGGTGCCTGGGGTGTCCTCAGGTACCCTGAGACCAGCATGGAGGGCTGGGGACCTGCTAGCCAGAGCAGGGGACATGAGGACACCTTGCCTGGCTGTTCACCCCAGGTGGCTGCTCCAGTGCCAACCCTATGGCATGGGGACAGGATTGGGTGGCAGTGCCACGCAAGGGGTCACTAGCCCAGGGCTGGCACCACCCTGCTCAGCCCTGGTCACAGAAGGTGCTCAGAGGTCCCAGCCTGTCCCCAGTGCTTCAGCCAAAAGCTTGGGGACACCCTGAGGAGGGATGCCCCCTCCCTTTGCACCCTTGTGATCCTCTCTGCCTCCCCACAGACCTTCAGCGCCTGGCATGGGAGGGTGAGTGTGCACAGGGATGGGTGCTAAGCTGTGTCATTGCTTGCAGGTGCTGGGATCGGTGGTTTGGGAGCAGGTGAGTGCTGGGACCCCTTTGCCCCGGCTGGGATGGCATGGGGTGGGGGGTGACATCCCCAGCAGAGCTGCCTTGCAGTGCGCAGGAGGTCTGCCATGAGACTGGCCCCATCCTGCACGGCACTGGCCCCTCTGGGGATGCTCAGAGGAGGGACTGCTCTGACTCCTCTCCACTCGCTCTCCCCTAGGGCTCGGGGCTGGAGCAAAACCTCTCAAACCAGGTAAGAAGCCTTTCCTCAGCTCTCAAACTATCTCTGGCTGTGCCAGCAGCCAGGATATTTCCTGAGCCCTGTTGTCCTCATCTTTCTTCCATGTGGCCAAGGGGACCCCACCACCCTGGGCGGTCCCACAGCCATGGCATGCAGCAGCTGACACTTCTCGCCCCGTCCTGCCATGCTAAGCAAGCCCCTGACACCTGCAAGGGACCCTTCTGTCTCCCGCTTCAGTGCATCGCCCTCTCCCCTCTAGCCCTCCCTGAACCACCCTTTCAGGGTCCTTGCTGCCTGCAAACCTGCAGCCAATCTCAGGAAAATGCAAGGCTGGGTACCACTCACTCAGCCCTACCAGAGCTGTGCCCATGTCCTGGCAGCATCTCCACCTGCCTGCGTTCGTGGCTGAGCAGCTTTTGCTGGGGCTCCTGCAGCCCTTGCTGAGGTCTCTCTGGCCAAGAAATTAGGGGGTGCAAGGGGCCATCACCGGGAGGAAGATGAGATGATGGCAGGAGAATGCACAGCATGAAGGCACCCAGTCTGGAGCACATTTGGGAGGTTGCTGGAACAGCAGGGACTGGCCATGCAAGGGAGGAAATTTGGTAACTACTGAGATTGCCAGTTCCCATTGAGGTGGAGGGAGAAATGGTCTTTCAGGTGAAGACCCCGGTCTCACCTCCCTGCCCACCCCAGAGGTCCCTGCTGTGCTCCCAGGGCCACGCTGCACCCCTCAGTCCCCTGAGCCATCCCGTCTGCGGGGCGGGAGCGCCAGCCTGAGGCGGGGGCCGGCAGCCTCCATTTACTCAGATTTCAGCTCGTGGAAAGAAAAACAAGGCCCTTTATTTCAACGTAATTAAAACCAAACGCGGCGCTGCCGCGAAGCCCCAGCCGGAGCGGTGTCCGCACCCTGAGCCAAAGGCAGTGGAATTTGTGCCTGGACGGAGCGAGGGCTGATTAGCCCCAGATGTTGGAAGGCAGTGCTGGCTGGAGCCGGAGGGACTCATTCCTCAGCCATAAACATTTCGGCTCCATCCCCTCATGGCCTAGCGGGGTGGGAGGCAAGTGAGGCAGAAAGGGATGGGATGGGGGACCAGGATGCTGGTGGGTATGTTTGTCACCCATCCCTGTGCCCTTTCTCATCTTACTGGGGTGGTGCAAGCAGGATGCTCCTGTGCTCCTGGCTCCCACTGTCCTCCACTACCTCACCCCACTTCTCTTTCCAGGGGTCGGAGGCCTCGGGGGACTTGGCCCGCTTGGCCTGCAGCCAGGTGAGCACAGACCACCGGCCATCCCTGCTTCAGACTGTCCCTAGGGCCATGTCCCCAGGCACCCACCTTGGGGACAGCACATGGCTTCTTGGGGACAGCACATGGCTTGTCCCTATTGGGTGCTCCCCTTGGCCAGCCTGGTGGGTCCCATCTGAGGGACTGTCACCCACCAGCAGGCAGCCCTGTGGTGCTCCAACATCACGGCATCAACCACGGCTGGGTGACCCCAAGCAGCAATAGATGAGGAGGGGCATGGGATCCCAATGGGGTCTGTAGAAGGTGCACAGGGCCTGCATGTGGCCCAGCCAGCCTGTTTGGGGCCGCATGATAGTGTGGTGTGCACAGCAGTCGGTGACACTGCAGGCATAGCTGGTGACAGGTGGGATGTGGATGGGAGCCATTATTTGGGGGGATGCAGGCAGAAGCCAGCGCAGGACAGGTCAGCACCTGCTAACCACCACCTTGCTCAGCCTAATGCCAGCCCCCGGCACCACTGCACAGCTCCCCATGGCTCACCGCCCCCTGCGCCCACTGCAGCCACTGTGGAGGGCAAGACTCCTTCTCACTGGCAACTTTTCAGGGATGCTGATGAGGGTCATTCTCCTCCTCGCAGGTGCTGCAGGTCTCTTCCCCGGAGGCGTCTTCCCAGGTGCTGCCTCTGCTGCTGCGCTTAAGGCTGCTGCAAAAGCTGGTGAGTGCCAAAGGTGTGCGATGCCATGCTGGGCAAGGCAATGATGCTGGGCCAGGTAACGATACCATGCAAGGCAATGATACTGGGCTGGGCAATGATGCTGTGCCGGGCAATGATGTTGGGCAAAGCAACAATGCCGGGCAAGGCAACAGTGCCAGGCAAGGCAATGATGCTTGGCCAGGCAACAATGTTGGGCAAGGCAATGTTGCCGGGCAAGGCAATGATGCTGGGCCAAGTAACAATACTGGTCCTGGCAATGATGCTAGGCACGGCAATGATGCTGGGCAAGGCAATGATGTTGAGCAAGGCAATACCAGGGCTTAGGCAGCCCCCAGGGACTCCCAGTGTTCCCTGTAAGCCTGGATTAGGAGAGCTTTCCTCATGGAGCCAGGGGGCTGTGAGCAGGAGGCACTGGTCTCACAAGGATCCCCGCCAGTTTGGAGGGATCCTGGCCCATCTGGGTGTGCTGAGAAAGGGCCGTTGGCCAAGCCCGAGCCCTCAGGAGCGGAGATCACCAAACTGCCTGGTCCCTGTGCCTAGGTCTGGAGAACCCATCCCTGGTGCTGCCTCGGGGTGTCCTTTTTGCCCCCCAGGAGCTGTCCTGAGCTTGTCCCTCCCTTTGGCACCACCCTGGCCACCCGTAGCCCAACAGTGGCATCTCACACTGGTCCATTCCTCTTCCCAATGCCCCCAGGTGCTGGCATTGGTGGCGTGGGTGGAATTGGTGGTCCTGGTGGCCTCGGGGTCTCCACAGGTAGGAAATACCCCTCTGTCCCCAGCATAGCCAAGTCTGGGACAGACACATCCCCATGCCTGCCAGGGTGGGCAGGAGCTGGTGGGCCGGGGCTCAGGGGGTCTCTGCTGCCTGCAGGTGCAGTGGTACCGGGCGGGGTGCAGCCCGGGGTTGGTGCGGCAGGGAAACCCCCCAAAGTACCAGGTAGGTGCACGGCCCCAGAGCAGGGGGCTGGGGCGGGGAATGGGTCTGTTGAGGGGCTTATCCCTGCCTTTCTCTCGCCCGGCAGGTGCTGGGATTCCTGGAGTTTTCCCGGGCGGCGTGCTCCCCGGTGCAGGTGAGCTGGGGGTCCACACCCCACCGGCAGCACCTCAACCTCCGAGGGGTCCCCACTCTGGCAGCAGCACCCCAGTTTGAGTCGGTAGCCTTGTGGCCAGCTGCAGCGTTAAAACAGCTCCCCTGCCTGTGCAGGCAGAGCATGCTGCCTGCCTGCCTAAATCGCCGCCTGCAGTTTCCAAACCCTTTCGCTGGGGCCGTAGTGACATTTCCACCATGCCAAAGGCGGGGGGATCTGGCGTCTCCAGGGGGCCCATGCCAAGCTCTGCGGGAGCAGGCGGCACTGGCGGCGGGAGACATGGAGCACGGCAGGGCTGCTGTGTCCAGCCAAACGCGGCGTGGGAAGGAGGAGGTGGGGGGGGGTGAAGAGGAATTCTTCACTGCAGAGTAATTTCGGGGAGGAAAACTTGTGAAAACAAGTTATTTCGACACTGTCAGGAGAAGTGTGTTGCCAGTCAGGAATGTCTTTTCCGTATCTGAAAACGCGTGAGTTATAATGAAAGACATTTGTAAAAGGGGAAAAAAAAACCCTAAACAAACAAACAAAAAGCCCCCAACACCAAAAACCCAACCCAAATGACTACAAGGCCAAAGTACAGCCCGGTTTTCCCCAGTTGCCCCCAGAGGGCTGGGGCTCAGCGGGCAGGACTTCTGCTCCCCAGAAGGCTTGTACTAAGCTGCTGCACATCACTGGGGCAGAGCATACTCGGGACCAGCCATACCATGGCCTTCGCTCTCATGACTGGGACACACTGGTGAGTGCCATGTACCCTGCAGGCACCTGAGCTCCTGTGTGGGCAGCCTGGGACCCCTCCCAAAAAACACAGGCACCCCCAGGGCTGAAGCAAACCCTTTCCCAGCCAGCACTGGGTGCAGCTGGGTTCCAGCAAGCCTCTGAGTGACAGAACTGGGTCACAAGGATTTGGGAGCTCGGTGCAGGGGTCTTGGGTATCAGCAGCAATGCCCCACTGTGCTCACCTGATCCCTCTGGTCTCTGCCACAGGTGTCCGCTTCCCTGGCGTAGGGGTACTGCCTGGGGTACCCACTGGTGCTGGAGTCAAGCCCAAAGTTCCAGGTATGTCGCCTCGATCCCCTGGGGATGCCACGAAGGAGGGTGGGTCCAGAGCTGGCTCCAGAGGGGCTCTGCTCTCATCTCCATCCTGCAGGGGCTGACTCCAGCCCATCTTGTGGCATCACAGCCCCACAGAGCACATGGGTGAGCAAAGCCAACCTCTGGCTGAGCCCACATAGACTGGTTTGGACCCTGAGGACCAGCCCTGAGGCTCATGTGGGTGTCTTTGTGTTTCTGCCTAGGAGCAGGAGCCTTCGCAGGAATCCCTGGTGAGTGTCCCATGTCTCTCGCCTGTCCTTCTCTTCCTTCCCAAGTCACTTCATCACAGCCATGGCCTCCCCACACCAGAAGATGCCTCAGGACTTCCTGAGCCACCGGCTCTCCTTTCCAGGGGTGCCCCGGGGCACTCCCATCCCGCAAGGACTGGTGGCAGCCTGGGTGCGGGCTCCAGGTGAGAGTCTGCTGTTGGCTTTGCAGGACTGGGAGGTTTTGGAGGTCAGCAGCCCGGTGTCCCTCTGGGATATCCCATCAAAGCTCCTAAGCTCCCAGGTAAGCTGTCACAGCCAATGGGGCTGGGGATAAAGGACCCCAGCAGTGCCAGGAGAAGGACCCGCCGTTCCCCAGGGCTAAGCCATGGTGTCCCGGGTCCCTTGGACCTGGCACTGCCAGTGCTGGCCCTGGGACAGAGTAAAGGGTGCTGGTCAGGTGAGTTCAGCAGCAGCCCTGGCTATCACAGCGCCATGGACATCTGCCTGGATGCTGCTGCTGGTCTTGCCTACAGCTCATGAGGACAATACTGTGCATCTCGGTGGTGGTTGTAAGGTAGGAAAGAGCATGTTGGAATGGCACAAGGCACAGCCCTGACAGGGACCATCTGCTTTATGTGGCTCCTGAGGTTGTGTCAGGCATTGCTGGGCATTCATCTGCGCCAAAAATCCTGGCTCAAGGAGGTCTATCCAAGGCCACAAACAGCGGGCAGGAGGTGGGGATGGAGAACCAGGCAGGTCTCCTCCCCACTGCCTGCCCAGGTGAGGCTCAGCCTCAGCCTAGGGAAGCTGGGGTTGCTCAGGACCCCTTTCTGGCTGCTCCAGGTACCTTCATCTCCCAGGCCTGTGCTGGGTGCCAGCTATGCTCATACCCATCTGCCTGTGTCACAAAGGGACAGCAGCAGAATGGGCAATGCCAGGCAGCTGATACCAGGTGCTGTGCCCTCCAAGGGCCTTGCTGCCAGCTTACTGGTCCCAAGAGCATCCCTGAGGAGGAGAGCAGCCAGATCTGGGCAGGAACCTGTGTCCTCAGAATGGTGGGGAACGAGTAGATCCATGGGCATTTTCCCACTCGCCAAAACAAGCTGCTGCAGGCTGGAAAGCCTTGGCAGGGGAGGCCACTGCCGGGGAGCTGGTCCCACCCTGGCACTGGTGCCAGACCCAGCAACTCTGCCAGCTTCCCCCTGCTGGGGCCCGTTGCCGCAAACAGCGGCAGAAATACTTGGCCTGCTCCGGCTTCCTCCCAAGGAGGCAGAGTTATGCTCATTAGGGTGATTCAGCCCCACCGGCATCAGATACTGTCTGGCCTCCCGGCTGCAGCCCAGCACCAGACCACCTTTCATGGGGTGCTTGGTGCAGAAAGCCAACAGCCGGCACTCGGCTTCATCCTGTGGCAGCCCTGCCAGTGGTCCGCAGCCCAGATGGGACGCCACTGCCAGCTGACCCAATTTTTGGAGAGCCTTTGTTAAATAAATCAGGGGAGGATGCCCATCCCCTTGACAAGGGAGCCCTGTCAGTGCATCATGCCTCTCGGGACCAGTGGGACAGCAGTATTGTCCCCAGCTTTGTTTTCAGCTTCTGGGTGCTGCCTGGCACCCTGGTCTGTCACTTCTGAGGGCATGGAGCTGGCAGTATGGGGACACACTGGACTGGCTGCCAAGGATTGTGTGGACAGAGCCGGGGGCTGCCACACATCCCCACATCCCCTGCGCCATGTCCCAGCTGCAGTAGGTCTGGGTCGAGAGGGGATGAGGGGACAGCCAGGAAAACAACATTTTCAGTGGAAAGACTCGTTTTTGGATTATTTGCTCTAAATGCCCCAGCCAGCTCCTGCTCTGTGCTCTCTGCTCAGCAGGCAGCCTTGGGGCCACCCCACTCACTGGGGGCTCAGCCTGAAGCTGTGGCTGAAGTCAGGGTCCCACCCAATGCCGTAGGGATGAGGATGGCTCCCCAGTGCTGCTGGGGTAGCACCAGTCTGTGCGAAGCCCTTCCCATGCCAGCCAGTGTGCCCGTTGGCCTGGAGCCCCCAGCAGTGCTGGTGGCATCCCTGCACTGGCACGGCATGGGTGCACATAGCCCCGGAGTGGGGGCTGCTCTCACATCTAGCTGGGCATGTTGGGAAGCTGGGCTTGGATCCAATAAAACCCTCAGAGACCCAAGGGCTTAGACTCTTCACCCTTGGAGTCACCTCCACGTGTGTCACACAGTGCCAGACCTTTTCGCAGCTTTGGGGTGAGCTGATGAGATACCCCCAGGTGAGCAATGAGGGTTCCCAAGGTGGGAGACACCCAGTACGGCTCACAGTCACAGCAGCCTGGAAAGCTTCTGCCTTCCAGCAATGCTGTGCTGGTGTGGGACATGATGGGACAGCCTGGCAGAGTGGAGGAAAATCTGGTCCCCAGATGCTGGGGACGGTGTCCTGCAGTCAAGGAGACGCTTTGCTATGAGCAATCCCGTCCTGGCTGCAGGCAGCCGCATCTCCACCCTGCCCACAACACCCTCTGTTGGGAGGGCTTGGTGTGTGAGACATCCTTTGCCCTATGTGCGCTTGAGGGGTCCCCGTTGGGAATGTGATAGCCCATCATCCTGCCTCAGAACGCTGCCAGCAGTGATGGGAGCTTGGTGCTGCTGACACATGGTCCCCGCCGAGTCACAGGCATCGCTGCGCCATCCTGAGTGTTGGGATCCTGCTCTTTCACAAGGAGATATTTCCCCTGCCGTGATGTTCCCTCTCATAATCCCTCCCCATCTTTTCACGCTGACCTCCTAACAAGGTCACGTTTCAGCGGAGGCTCCCAAGCCCAGATTCCAATTAAAACCTTTCATTTGGAGCTGGCTGGGTACAGCTCTTGCCGCAGGGCTCCTTGGGGAACCCTCGCTGCAGCAGGGTCATGGGAGGCTCCTGCAAAACCAGCTTCAGGCACCACAGGCTTCAGTGCAGGGCTGGGTGCAGGTGGCTCTTTTTTGAGCTGCTGCTTCTGAGGTGATGGAGAAAAGCATCAACTTGGCCTGGCTTCATCATGATGGGTTGTATCCTGGAGGATTTACTATCATGATGGAAGGAGCTCCGAGGGCTGGTGTCACACGGCTGGCAGAGAGGGGCTACACCACGGGGCAGAGGGGGCATGGCCCCCGGCAGCCAGGTGCTAACCCGCCACCTTCTCTCCTCTCCAGGTGGCTATGGATTGCCCTACACCAATGGTAAGCTGCCCTACGGTGAGTGCTCATAGCCCTCACTCCACGGTCGTAGCTCCTCATGGCTCTGCCAGCTCTCACCATGGCCTCATGGCCTCCAAGTCCCAGGGCAGTGTGAGGGGCATCCTGCTCCCAGTGTGAGGTGGTCCCTTGGGACCTGTGCCTTGCCCTGCTGTGATGCCTGCAGACCTGGCTGGGAATGACCTGGTTCTCCTGGCATCCTGCATCACGGGGCTGGGAGCTGTTGATCCACAGGCACTTGTGGCACCAGCTGTGGCCAGCTGGCTCTCTGCTATGACGCGTCCTGAGCCACAGCCAGCTCCAGGCAGGGATGCTTGAACTGGCATCTCAATCAAGGGGAAGTTGGCACCACCCCCACATCCCTCGATGCTGGGGCAGGGGAGATTCGACAGACCAAGGGAGCTGCTCCATCCTCCTCACGCCCCTGCCAGGGCCAGTGTCTGACCTGGCTCTGCCTTTCTGTTTGTGATTGCAGGCCTCGGGCCCGGCGGGATCGGAATTGGCATCGGGGCAGCAGGCAAGGCAGGGTATCCTACTGGGACAGGTACACTCCCAGGGTGGGGACTGGGATGGGCGTGGTGGGGGGACCAGGCACCCTGGTCACTTTGCTGGTCCTTGGATGGGGCATTGGGCACTGCCTGGCTGTCTGGTGGCACCAGTGTGGCAGTGTCACCCCAGGGACAGCTTGGAAGAAGAGGAGGGCGGGTGCTGACAGGAGGGGTTGGTCCCCAAGGTCTCTGTGGGCTGGGAGAGCTGAGATGGGGATGCTCCCAGGGCCTCAACAACTGCCCATGTCCTTCCCCAGGAGTTGGCGCTCAGGCAGCAGCAGCAAAAGCAGCAGCGAAATATGGTGAGATGCCGTCCGCAGACGCATCCATCCCCCATCTTCCAGCAGGCAGCTGCCCCCTCTCAGGCTGGGGGCATGCTGGTTGTACCCCTGCATCACCACGCTGACCATCCCCTTCTCCCCTGCGGCAGGAGCTGGTGTCCTGCCCGGGGCTGGTGCCATCCCAGGAGTGGTACCTGGTGTCGGCGTTGTTCCCGGTGCTGGTGTTGTCCCTGGTGCTGGTGTTGTCCCAGGAGTCGGAGGTGAGACAATGAGTTGGCTTGGCCCTGGGCTTAGGGAGGGTCACCTCCAACCATCCTGCACCCCTGACTCTGTCCTGCTTCCCTGGCAGTTGGAGGGCCTGCAGCGGCGGCGGCAGCGGCGAAGGCAGCTGCGAAGGCAGGAGCTTTCGGTGAGTTGTCTGCTGTCTTGGCTGGGTTTGACAGAATGAAGCCGTACATGAGTGCCAAGGGTTGTGCAGCTTCACCGCCTGCCCCACCACCTCCTGCCAAAGCGGGGTTTGCAAAAAGCAGTGTTTTCAGCAGTGACTGGAGGGCTTGTGACTGCCCCATGGTGCATCAGCCCAGTGTGGGGCCATAGGTCCCCATCACAAGTGCATCCTCCATCAGATATGTGGTTTTGGTGCACTGGGCTCAAGCAGATAGCCCGGGGAGAGAGTGTCTCTAATGAGCTGTCATTGATTAGCCGGGGGATGCATCCAGTGATGCAGATCTCGTGTTCGCTGCTCCCCTTGTTGGCTGTTTCATGGGAGAAAAGTGAGTGGCAAACAACCGCTCATTGGGGCATCCTGAGGAAAAGCATCAGCCCTGGGAGCAGCTGGAAGTTACAGCTATGGCCTTGGGGTACCTAGGGGGTCTCCAAGCTCCTGGATTTCCGGGTGGGCTCTAGACCCTCGCATTGTGTCTGGGGAACTGGGAATTCCCTGCCTGGGTGCACCCCTACTCCTCTGAGCAGAGGGTTTGGAAGGTTTGGAGATCTCACCTCAAAGCTGGGTGCCCCAGAGGCTCCGGGGAGAGACCATGTCCCCACCAGTGGCACAGGGTGTTTTGGGGGGGCGGTCTGACTGCTCTGCTTCCCTTCAGGTCCAGGGGTGCTGCCTGGGGTAGGTGGCGTCCCCGGCCTTGTGCCCGGCGTTGGCGGTGTTCCCGGTTTGGTGCCCGGCGTTGGCGGTGTCCCCGGCTTGGTGCCGGGTGTCGGAGCCGTTCCCGGGGTGGCAGGTGACTGTTCCCAGGAGCCCCATCCCCAGTGCCCAGCTCCATGGGGGGTGCGGGGGCTGGTGGCTGAGGATCCCTCTCTCTCTTTTCCCCAGGAGTCGGAGTGCCATCAGCAGCAGCGGCAGCGAAGGCAGCTAAGTATGGTATGTGCTGTGTGGTGCAAGGAGCTTCCAGCAGCTTCCCAGGACCCCTGTGACCTTCCCCACCCACCTGGGGTGTATGCAGGCAGGGAGTCTCCCCTGGGGATTGCTCCTGATGGCTCATTATGGGGCAGCATCCAGGGATGGGATATGCCCAGCCCAGCTCCCAACTCCACCATCAGGGTTTGCCTTTATCCCCTGTCCCTCAGTGGAGTTTTTTTGCAGACTGATTCATGGGAGTGAACGAGTGAGACCAAACTTGTGTGTTTGGACCTTGTCTGAATTCTTGGGGTTTGTTCAAAATCGATTTTTCCAGCAGCAGACCTGACCCAGGGGCTGATGTCCGTGGGCTCAGCCTTGCTGCCCAGATGGACAGAGATCTCTGGTGGAGGGACCCCTGCCCATGGTCACCTCTTTCCAAAATCCTGTTGGGATCCAGCAAGTGCATTTGACTTGGTCTAACAGGACCCAGGTGCCCAGCAGTCATAGACACCCCCGGGGACCTCCAGTGAGGTGGAGCACAGAGGGGACAATGGATATGGCCAAGCAGCAGGGAAGCTGGGAGCCTGGACTGGGAGAGGAGGCACTGTGTTGGGCTGGGGGCTCCATGTGCTGCTCCAAGAGGCAGTGCCAGGGTTTACATGGCCAGGTTCCAGGACCTTCTCCTGTGTTGTCACTGCAGACCCCTGGGAGTCCCCTGGGAGTGGCCGTGCTCAGTGGCAGCTTTCCTTTGAGGGTTAAACAGTTGCTGGCCACTTCTTCCATTTTGCTTCCACATCACATAATAAAAAATGACACCACGTGCCCACGGAAGGATAGGATTTTGGAAGAAACTTGGCAATGACAAGTTAACAGAGTTGTGCTCTGTGGTGGGGTGCCAGGGACCTGCCGAGCAGGGAGCCATGAGGGCAACCCCTCTGGCACTTGACCTTTCCAGAAGTGACATGGTGCTTGTCCCTGTGGCACTGATGAGTGCCAGCCATACAAGCCTGTCAGTGCCCTGGGCAGCTTCCCAGTTTGGCCAGTGCTCAGGGCACCCCGCCCTCCCAGGCAGCTACTGGGATCCACCAGCCACTTCCCATCTGTGCCCTGTTTAGCTGAAAGGCTCCATGTCCCCACAGCAAGGATTGTCTGGAGCTCCCTGTGATGATGAGGACCATCCTGGTCCCCTGCACTGGTGACTTCCCAACCTCTCTTTTACAACAGCATATCTACCACCCTCTCTGGAGCCTTTTGGGTCCCTCTGAGACCCTTCTGGGACCAATTTCTTCTTTGCACTGCCACTAGGGACAAGGCAGTGGAGTGCTCTCCTCATTGCGGCACGATGGCAAGAGCAGACTTGTGATGAGGTCTCAACTGTTGCTGCAATGAGATCTAACTTCTCCCATCCCATTGCCTGCAGGAGCTGGCGTAGGTGTTCCCGGTGTCCCCGGTGTTCCTGGTGTCCCCGGTGTCCCCGGTGTCCCCGGTGTTCCTGGTGTTCCTGGTGTCCCTGGCGTCCCTGGCGTCCCTGGTGTTCCAGGTGTGCCTGGTGTGCCCGGCGTGGCTGGGGTTCCTGGCGTGGTGCCTGGTGTTGGAGGTGAGTGGATGGGCTGACACGAGTCCATGGGGTGGTGATGGCCTCACTGGTCCCTGACTCTCCCTTCTGTCCTTGCAGTGGGTGTCCCAGGAGCTGCAGCGGCTGCGGCAAAGGCTGCAGCAAAAGCCGCGGCATTTGGTGAGTCACTGTCACCCTTCCCCAGGGAGGGAGGAGGGATGCTTGCAAATGGGAAGGGTAGGTGGCACCTCTGTGGGTGGGAGGGGTGGTGGGACTCTGCCTATGAACCTACCTGCTAGGCTTCGTCTCTGAACTTCTCTGCAGGAGCAGGGCGTGTGCCTGGAGTTGGTGTACCCGGAGTTGGTGTACCCGGAGTTGGTGTACCCGGAGTTGGTGTGCCAGGAGTTGGCGTGCCCGGTGTTGGCGTGCCTGGTGTTGGCGTGCCTGGTGTTGGTGTCCCTGGAGTTGGTGTGCCCGGCGTCGGCGTGCCCGGCGTTGGCGTGCCCGGTGTACCAGGTGAGTTGTCTCTAAGGGATGCTCTGGTTGTCTCCGGTGGTGCCAGCTGAGGGATGCTGGCCACCACGGCCCACTGCTGCCCCTCATGCTCCCCCTCTTCCCCAGGAGTCGGAGTTCCATCAGCCGCCGCCGCTGCCAAAGCAGCTGCCAAAGCAGCCAAGTTCGGTAAGCTGGGATCTCCCTGGGGTCACCTTGCGTCTCCTGTCTCCTGCCACCTCCCCATCGCAGGCACTCCCCTCGTCAGGGCTGAGGCCTGGTGCTACACAGGGTCCTTGTGGGTCAGGGTGAGGGATGAGCTCTCTGCAGAGCTGTACATGGGATGAAGTCCTGGAGGTGCTCTCCTGAGACCTGGTCTGCATGGAGAATCCTAGGTTCACCATCCATACAATCTCATGCATTAGTGCACCTACCCTTACTCCTACCCATCCATCAACACTACCAGCCAGCCACCTCAGCATCCATCTGTTCACTCCTCTGTCCATCTATCTGCACCTCTATCCATTCACCCATCTCACCATTCATTCGTCATCCATCCATTTCACCATTTATACATCAACTCCACACCCATCCATCCATCCATCCACTCCATATCCATCCACATATTCATACATCCCACCATCCATCCATGTATCCATTCATCCATCCACTCCACATCCCACCACCCAGCCACCTGTCCACTCCAGAATCCATCCACTCCAGTTTATCCATTCATCCATCCATGTCTTCATCCATCCACTCCATATCCATCCACGTATTCATCCATCCCACCATCCATCCAGCCACATATCCATCCATCCCATATCCTACCATCCAGCCACCCATTCATCCCAGCATCCATCCACCCCACTGTTTACCCATCCATCCATCCATCCATCCATCCATCCATCCATCCATCCCACCACCCCAGCCTGCCGTACCTTTTCAGCCGGCTCCTTCCATCATCTCTCTCCATGACCTGAAGCCCCAATCCTTCCCTCTCTCCTTGCAGGACCAGGTGGCCTGGCTCCCGGTGTGGGTGGCCTTGCTCCTGGTGTAGGTGGCCTGGCTCCTGGAGTGGGTGGCCTGGTCCCTGGTGTTGCAGGTGTCCCAGGTGAGGAGGAGGAAGGCCGGTGGTGGTGGTGGTGGCAGCCTGGCTGGTGTGGGGGCAGGTCTGGGGCAGGACAGGCATGAGAAGGACCTCATTGGTCTCCATCAACTCATCGCCATCTCCTGGGGGATGCAGACAAGGTGGGAGGGATGGAGCATTGCTGGAGAGGACCCCCCGGGGACTCTGAACCCTTTCTTGCTGTGTCCACTCAGGGGTTGGAGCTCCTGCCGCAGCAGCAAAAGCAGCAGCGAAGGCAGCTAAATTCGGTGAGTGAGCTGGAGAAGCCTATCGCTCATGGCTCAGCCCACAGCAGGCAGCTTTACCCCCCAGCGGGCATCTGTAGCCTCCCCATGAGCCCCAGCATGGCACATACTGGTGCAGGGGGAGCTGGGGGGCTTCAGGGGTGGGCACCCCATCCCACAGGAATGTGTGGATCATGGGGGTCACCCCCATGCTGCCTCACACCCTCTCTCTGCAGGTGCTGGGGTTGGGGTGCCAGGCGGGGTGCCCGGTGTTGCCGGAGTGCCAGGAGTGACACCTGGTGTTGGTGGCGTGCCTGGGTTGGTGCCAGGCGTGGGGGTACCTGGTACCGGCATCCTCCCCGGAGCAGGTATGTGCTTTGTCACACCCTGGTTGGGGATCCGCCTGAGGACATTGGTGGCTGAGGATACTAAAAGCCACTGAGCCACATGGAGGGGGGGTGAGGGGAAGCAGGTGGGATGGGGGACGGTGGCATACGGGTGGGGTGCAGGGGTGACCATTCTAACCATGCTGGTTTTGTTCGCTTTGCAGGCATCCCCCAAGTAGGGGTGCAGCCTGGTGCTAAACCTCCCAAATTCGGTAGGTACCTCTGCCACCCTGCCCCAGGTCTGCCTCGCACCGTCACCGGGTACTCTCTTCATGTGGCCATCAGGGTGCTGGCCTCGCTTCGTGTCCCCTGTGTGCTCCCTGGTATCCCAGTGGAGGGTGGCCCAGGTGTGGGACGTGGCATGCTGTCACTTGTGGGTGCAAAGTGCCACCCATGCCCCCTCCCCTGGACTCACTGGAGACATTTTTCTCCTGCTCTGGAGCAATGCAACATGCAGGGGGTGAGCTCTCTCTGGGTCTTCTTTCTCTGGGTGCTGTGAGATGGGTGCTGGGGACCCCCAGGGTAGGTGTCAGGGCCACCCCAGTGGGTCGAGCACTGGCTGGGGGTGCCCTGAGCTGTAGGTGCCAGGCTGCAGTGGGACACATATTAATGGTCTCTCTTTGGCAGGCGTTCCCGGGGCTGGAGTTCCAGGCGTTGGTGGCATCCCAGGTAGGTGCTGGCAGAAGCTGAGCCCAGGAAGTGGAGATGTGTGGGCAGAAGGGTGCTCCCTTAGAGGGATGCAGACAGAGGGATGCTCCCCCAGAAGGATGTGGGCAGAGGGTTGCTATCCCAAGGCATGTAGGGAGCAGAGGCTGCCTGAGAAAGGACAGGCACATGTGGGTCTGGGCAAGGAGGGGATCAAACACTGCCCCACTGCCTGCCCCCGCTGGCTTTCACTCGATGTCCTTGTCGTAGGTGGCCTTGGAGTTGGTGGCCTTGGAGTCGGTGGCCTTGGAGTCGGTGGGGTCGGTGTTGGTGAGTGTTGCTGGCCCCTGGCATGGGGAGTCCCCGGGGTTGGGGTGCAGGGAGTGGGGCGGCAGTAGTGAAAAAGGTAAAGGAAAGGCAGTTTATGGGATGCAGAGGATGCAGGGACACTTGTATCCCCTCCCTGTCCTACACCATGCTATGACTGTGCCCTGTGCCCCATCTCGTGCCTGCTGCCTGCCCTGCTCCTGGGGTGCAATGTGAAAGGGATTGGCCATCACTGAGCAGGTACCAAGGGCCATGGCACCAGTGTTGCCCATGCCATAGGGCCAAGGGACAGTACTGTGCCATGTCCCCAACGTGTGGAGATGCACGACCCTGCTTGGGGAGCCTCTGGGCTCATAGAGGGGTCCAGCTGCAGCCTGGGGAGGAGGGGGGGTGGCTGCACTGATGCCCCTGACACAGGGCTTTTGTATCCAGGAGCTGCTGGGAAACCTCCCAAGCCAGGTAAGGAATGGGGGCTGCTCCAGCCAGGGGGGCTGGAGGGGTGACCCCCATCCCTGTCCCTCTCCCTCTCCCTGTTCCTGTCCCTGTGCTCGTCCCCAGCCTCACCAGCGCTCTCCCATCCTGCAGGTTTCGGTGTTGGGGGACTGCAGCCAGGTGAGTGCTGCCATTTGGGGTTGGGGTGGGATTATGTCCTCTATCATGCCACGCTTGTCCCCCCTTGCTGTCAGCACCCTGCTGCGGTCCTCTGCTGGGCATGCCACTGCTGGAGAGAGCACCCCGAAGACAGGAAGGTGCCATAGTGGGAACAGAGGCTTTTGCAGTGGCTGCTGTTCCTGCAGTGAGCCAAGGTGTCCGCAGACAGGGTGTCCCCATCCAGGCAGGGCTGGGGTGGCACTGCTGTCACACGCTGTTGCTTTTTCCCCAGGGGTTGGTGTTCCCGGCTTCGGCGTGTCACCGATATTTCCAGGTACCATCCCCAGCTCGGCACCTTGGCACACACCCAGGGGACATGGGGCCACATGCAGCTCATGGAGCCTGGGGACACGGCCAGGGGTTGTGGGGGGACCCAGGAGGCTGGACTGAGCCAGGGGATGCTGGGGAGTGTGGGGCAGAGTCATGGGGGTGCACAGGGGGTGCTGAGGGCTTCACTCTCTTTTCAGGTGGAGTCGCCGGCCAGCTGGGCTTTGGTGGTGAGTGTCCGTTCCCCAAGAGGGGCATTTTTGGGGTGTAAGGGGGTACATATCCCCCCTGCACCCAGCGGCTGAGTGGGGTGGGGGTCCTGCTCACCCTACTCTGCCTCGCCCCCACAGGGAAGCCTCCCAAGACCTATGGAGGAGCCCTTGGTGCTCTGGGCTTTAGAGGTGAGCCAGCTCCTGTCCCCCCTGCCCTTCATCCAGCACCTCCCCAGGGGTCTGGGGGTGCAGAGGGGGCTCACCCTGTGCATCCCCTCTCCATTCCCAGGTGTGGGCTGTGCACAAGGGAAGTACTGCGGGAGGAAGCGGAAGTAACTGCTGCCATCATCGATGACCTCATGAACTTTGGTGCTACTGCATGGTCCAGAATGTAAATCCCAAGCAAAGCTGAGAGACTCCCCCCCTCCCCAAAACCCTGGACTCCCCACCATCCCAGGGCCAACCCTGGCCCCACGTTTCCAGGAGGGTCCCCGCACCTCCGGCAGCATCCGTGTGTTACCCCAGCCCCTCCAGCCCAGCAGGGAGAACGGAATAAACTGTGGGGAGCAGCTGTCCCCCTTGGTGCTATCGCTCCCTGCGGGATTTTTGGGGGAGGTCTTGGGGTGACCCCATGGCTGCGGGGGGGCAGGAAAAGGGGCACCCCACATTGGAGGGAGGGAGGGAAGGGGGTCCCAGTGGTGAGGGGCTGCATGTCAGGATGTCATGCATGGATGACATGTCCGTGTCATTCTGGATGAGGATGTCCCTGACGACCTGGTCCCCCCCCAGGCCCTGTGCTTCTCTTGGCCCTGGGGGGGCATGGGTGGGAGGGGCTCAGTCCCTTCATGTTACTTACTTTGCTATAACTGGGTGGGACGCCCTATGCAGAGGAACTCGCTTCCGACAGACTAATAAAGGACAAGTTTTTAAAGGACTCTGGCTCCATCCTGTGTCCCTGTACCTTTCCTCATGGTGGTGGCAGGGATGGGTGGCCCAGGGGGTGCCGCCCCGTCTTGTGCCCAGGGCCTGGGGATGTGCTGTGTCCTTGGTCCTGGGATCTCGTGTGCCCCACTGCACGGTAAGAGCCCTGGGACACGGGGGCTGGGTGAAGGGGCAGCCTGGGGACCAGGGGGATGGCCATGCACTGTCCCATGGTGACAGCCCTAGGGATGATGGGGACATCCATGCCCTGCCCTGTGATGATGGGCCAGGGGATGTTGAGGCTGGCCATGCCCTGTCCCACAGTGACAGTGCAGGGAGGCAGGGTATGGTCTGTGCCATGTCCCATGGTGACAGCCAAGGGAATCAGGAGAAAGTCCGTGCACTGTCTCATGATGATGGCCTGGGGATGCAGGGAGATGCCCATGCCCCAGCCCATGGTGACAGCCTGAGAACCAAGGGTGATGCCCAAACCCCACTCTTGGTGACAGCCGAGGGGACGAAGGAGGGATACATCTGTGTGCTGTCCTGTGGTGACGGCCTGGGGGATAAGGGGGACACCCGTGTCGTGCCGCACGCTGACAAACCCCGCGCCCTGCGCTCCCCGAGCCCCGCCTCACCATGACCCCGCCCATCCCTGACCCCACC
>NW_010184123.1:0-4347 GCF_000695765.1 Mesitornis unicolor
GGCATTAAGTACCTCAGACTTTTCCTTGTCCGTGGTCACTATGCTTCTCCCCACATGTACTAGAGGGGGGAGACTCTCCTTAGTTCTCTTTTTATTGCCAATGTATTTATAGAAACCCTTTTTATTGTCTTTAACAATACTAGCTAGATTGAGTTCCAGGTGCGCTTTAGCCCTTCTAATTTTCTCCTTCCACAGCCTCACAGTAGCCTTGTACTCCTCCTGAGATGCCTGCCCCTTCTTCCAAAGATCATAAACTCTCTTATTTTTCCTGAGCTCCAGCCAGAGCTCTGTACTGTAAATTAAAACAACAGTAGTTCCACATAATTGTGTAATTTTTCTCTCCTGACAGATTGTCTTTATAAGGAATAGTGGATCTGAGGGCAGCAGACCCTAGAGTCCGCCTTTCTCCACTCTTTGATCACTAAACAATAATGCTGTGGAGTAAGAATTGCTTTGAGAGCTCTTCTTCCTCTTGGGGATGATATGTACTGCAGATCATGAGAGCTCCTCAATACAGCTGCCTGTTTAAGGAAGAACAATACCTCCAGTGTGCTCTGCCTTAATTTCTTCTCTCCAAGATGCAAATATTCCACAATTCTATAATCTTTCACCTTAGTTTGTGGCTTTTTGCGTTCTGATGTCTTGCAGATATCTTCTTTCCTAGGACCTCACTGTTGCAGGGACCTATTCCTTTTAAATATTCCATAAATATTTTAGTCTTTATTTTCAATCACCTACATAAGTTTGTTTCTTCATCTCTGGAGTATTCTTCTGCTCTATAAAACTTTATTTCAATAAGCTGCAAAAAAATATTCATCTAAGATGCAGTAATCCCTCTGTTGTATACATGCTTCATGGCTTCCAGGTTGTTTTTCCAATCACCCTAAATAAAGAGAAACCTTCATGCATCCCATTGCATAACAAATGCAAAAGGAACCTAAAAATAGCAACTGTAGTCACGTAATACTAATTAAGAGAGATTTTCTTTATATGTATTATCAGAAGAATTGTACTTTTGTTTAGAACTAGTGGGGCTGGAGGCTCACACAACAGTCAGTATGGTGTCTTCGGTACAGAAAAGATCAAGGATCCCATGCCGCTTCATGACAAAGCATCCATCCAACAATGCATCAAGCAATGAGGTAACTTACTAACTTATTCTAAACGTACATTAAAGATACATGCATAAAAGATACTAATCAAAAAATTTTTTTCATGTTTTTAAGTTTAGATTTTATTTAGTGACTAACATGCCATGTTTCTTTTTCTCGGTTTGTTGTTGAGAATGGTTATACCCATAACATTTCCCTCAAATCACTACAGTCTCCATCAGTCAAGGACTTTTTAAAAATCTTCACCTTTATGGATTTCTCTGCCCTTCTTACAAACTGCCTGACTCAAAATTTGAAGAGGAAATTCCCAGAGTTTTTAAAGAGCTTGTGTAAGATCATTATTGGTAGTCTGTTGTGATAAGTAGATATGATACAGCTAGAAATTTAATAGCTAAGAATTCTGCATGATAGCTGGGGAGAACATATAGGCTTCTTTATTCAGACGAGACTCTGAATCTGCAATGTTGTGATTTATTTTTTTCACTTTTGCTTAGCAATAAGTTTATTCTCTGATTCTCAGACCTGTTATGTATTTGAACTTGCAGTACTATAGGCTCATAGAAGCTTGCTATGTAATGTAAAATATAATTATCTGTATTTATATTAAACCTTGAAAGACAGACACTTCTTTTTCTTTACAAACTCTTCTGGTTCATTCTGTTAAAATCCAAGAACTGAAAAACAATTTCAGAATGTTGGATCCAGTTCATTCTGTTTAAAATATTTTTTCCTGTAATTTCTCTCATTCTGCTTTCAAAGCAGGGGGTGGAAATAACAAAAATTACTTCTGAGGTGAAGAAAAACACTAAGTGGCTAAGTGTTTTATTTGTAATCTTGTTTAGTAAATGTTTGGAATCATTAATGCACCAACACTTTCCAAGAAAGCAGTTCCTCTGCCTGTTGATAATGGTGATTTTTTTAGTCTCATTAAAAAAAAACAGTGAAGCATATTTTACTTCTGTAGATTTGAGCCCATAATGGTGTCAAAACACCAGGGCTCCTTAGGTGTATGTATAAATTTGTTCCATTCACTTCTCAGTATTTTAATAAAATTTTGTTTTAACCTGTAATATTTTAAACTGGTGACCTAGCCAAAGCATTGAAAAAGGAAGTTGCTCTCAAAAGGCTTTACTCTGCTGCACCAAGAGAATAATCCTGGATAAAAAGACTTATTTTGAGAATTCACTCTAAGTCATCTTATGACAGTTAGAAAGTGGACCTAAATAATGAATTATTTTTAATTCTCTTTTTTGTATGACTCATGAGTGCATATTTAGAACTGTCATTTTATCACAAGCTTCTTGTCCTATGTTCTTAAAATAATTTGGGGCTGCTGTCAGTCTAAAGGTGGAATAAAATCTGCACTTCTGTGTTCCTTGAATCTCCTCATACCCACAGTGCACCCACTCCTTTTTTCCTTCCTGCAGTGCCCATCTCTCCTCCCATAGTCACTTCAGAAGGGGAAAAACAGATCTGGCTGCTACCAAGACCAAACCAACACACTAAGCTGGATAGGAAGGGGCTAAGGAGTGTATGAATGGTTTACACATTTCTTGTGTGAGGCCTTAATTGTTCCTAATCTTTGGATATGCAAAAAAAGTCTGTTTCTTCAATCGTCTTTTCATTAGCTACCTGTTTGAGGGAGGTGATTGTCCTTAAACACTGCACTAGTGCAGCTCCACCTTGAGTACTATGTGCAGTTTCGGGTGCCTCAATTTAAGAAGGACATTGAAGTATTAGACTGTGTCCAGAGGATGGCAACCAAGATGGTGAAACTTCTTGAGGGCAAGACTTAGGAGGAGTAAGGAGTGGCTGAGGTCACTTGGTTTATTCAGCTTGGAGAAGAGAAGGCTGAGTTCTAATAGATTTTTAAGGGCCTAATTCAGTTCCCTCAAATGGAATGAAAAGATGTGGTCCTGTAAGTGGTGGGGTTTAAAAGCTTCTCCTTTGCTAGATGGAGAACTAAAAAAAGAAAGTTCCAAATACATTTTGCATTTGGCAGGGTTACACATTATCAAGCACTTGGTATTAACTTGAATTCCTCATACTGTGCACATAAACTGGAAACAAATACATTGTTTGGTGTTTGCATATAAATGACACTCATTAATCAGAACATAGAGCATTTAATAAGGTTTGTCTGGAAATGTGCTCAATTTAAAGTTACTAGGATGTGTGGCTGTGTGGCATTTCCTGTCAAAACCAATGAGAGAAGGCAAATCAACATCATGACTTATCATTGTTTTAACTATTTGTATTCTTTCAAAGCGTATTTTTCCTTCCTTTTCCCTTTCCTTTTCCTTCCTTTTAGGCAGGAAGAAATATGGCAGATAAGTAGGGAAAACAACAGGTGAAATCATTCAGTCTCACCCATAAACACTGAGAAACCTTGCAGAGCAAACTCTGAAAGAATCAAAACAACATTTAATCCAAACAACACAAACTGCTGGACTGTCAATACATACAGCTTTTGCAAGTTGTGGTGTGACTTAGAATCGTGTTTATACAGAGCAGCTCAGAAACCTGTTTAAAATGCTTTGTAAAGCATTTAACTTTTAATTCTTCTACAATTTTTGCCCTTTTCTCCTCTAACAAATCAAAATGCAATTGGCAGAGTATCATAAAACTGGCTCAAAAGCTGAAGTTAATTCCAGTCAGTGCTGAGAACTCCAAAGGACATGACTGAGATTCAGTTTAATCCTGCGGCAGGACCAAGTTGCCTAGTCAAATACAGAACTGTAAATGTTTCTGTTACCACTCACAAAAAAAGTGTTTCTTTGGAAATATTGAAAAGGTCTCAACCTGTCCATGAAACTTCAATGAAAGGTTTGTGTGATGCATTGCCTTAACTACATTTTAGTACCGGAAGAAAATTTGGAATTGGAGGCTAAAGCAGCCTAAATGAAAACAGGAGAGGAAAAGATGTACTGAGTTACATCTTAATTCAAACTAACAAATTGCATTAGCTAAATGTTCTCCTATGTGTATTATAGGCTCCCCTTATGGAGATCATAAACCAGACTGAGGAAGAAATTAGGAAAGCTACTCAATGGAAAATTACTTTGGAGGATACTTTGGAACAGGTGTGTTGGCTAAGAAAGATTAGGACTAAGATACTGTAATGTTATCTGCTGGTCTCATTTGACCTTTTGCATGGGTGAAGTTGGTTTTGTTGCATGGTGTGGTTTTTTTTGTTTGGGTTGGTAAACTAGATTCGAAGGGGGATGGAGTTGTA
>NW_010184124.1:0-636 GCF_000695765.1 Mesitornis unicolor
CCTGTCCCCATAACCTGTCCCCATGCCAAGCCCAGGAATCACCGTTTACCACCACATCTCCACTTTCCCCTCTGTTTCGGCGCTGGGCGGTGCAGCCCCCCCAGGCCGCCCCCCGTGACGGGGCTGTTGTCACCCCGAGCCGGCGGTTTTCACCTCCGCAATGAGCTCCCGCAGTTCATCAAGCGGCCCCAGCGGCTTCCGAAACCCAAGCCACTGTCACCCCCTCCCTCACCCCGCGTGTGCCTTGGAAACCCGGGCTCCCGTCGCCATCTGCTTTCGTTTAGCCCCGCTAACGACCCCGCTTTGCTCCAGCACCTTCCATCCGAGCACCATCCCAACCCCACAGCGGGACGGAGAGCGGCCCTGCCTGCGGGTGATGCTGAGCCCTTAAATGAGGGCCTTAAAAAAGTCCCGGTCTTAAAACCACACAGAGGCGTTGGGCGCCGGAGTCCCAAACCCTGGCTCTGTGACTTTTTTGGCTTCCACGATGTCCCACGTTGGGCATCGTCCTCCTGGCCCTGGCAGCGTTGCCTGGGCCCTGCCCTTTCCCGGTCCCTTTTAAATCCCCAAATCCAGGACCTGCCCTCCTCAGCCCTGCAAAGTGTGGGGTGCTGGGGGAGCTCCCACAACCACCTT
>NW_010184124.1:751-1142 GCF_000695765.1 Mesitornis unicolor
GGTGGGGGCTCCCCCCAAACCCCTTGACCCCACAGCTTCCTCTCCCATAGAAGGTCCCCAATGTGGGACTGGGCCACGACGCTGGGCCCTACCCTTTCCCAGTCCTTTTTAAATCCCCAAATCCAGGACCTGTCCTCCCCAACCCTGCAAAGTGTGGGGTGCTAGGGGGGCTCCCACAAACACCTTGACCCCAGAGTTTCCCATAGAGGGTCCCCAATGTGGGACTGGGCCGCACGACGCTGGGCCCTACCCTTTCCCAGTCCTTTTTAAATCCCCAAATCCAGGACCTGTCCTCCCCAACCCTGCAAAGTGTGGGGTGCTAGGGGGGCTCCCACAAACACCTTGACCCCAGAGTTTCCCATAGAGGGTCCCCAATGTGGGACTGGGCCGC
>NW_010184125.1:0-216 GCF_000695765.1 Mesitornis unicolor
CAAGTGGCCAAGAAGGGACCCAAGTGGCCATGAAGGGACCCAAGTGGCCATGAGGGGACCTATAGGGACATGAGGGGACCCCAGGTGGCCAAGAAGGGGAACCAAGTGGCCATAATGGGACCCTAAGTGGTCACCAAGGGACCCCAAGTGGCCATAAATGGACCTCAAGTGGCCACCAAGGGACACAAGTGGCCATGAGGGGACCCCAAGTGGCCA
>NW_010184125.1:662-953 GCF_000695765.1 Mesitornis unicolor
GGGACCCCAAGTGGCCGGGTTGAGGTGGCCCTGGTGGCCACCAGGCTTTGGGTGCCCCAGCTCCATGGAGATGGGGACATTTTTGGGTGGCGGGGACCCCCGGTGACGCCCCCGTCCCCTCCCCAGGCAGGCGCGGGCCCGGGTGGTGACGGGGGCGGAGCTGGCGGCCATGACACCGGGGGACCTGGAGGGGCTGCTCCGCGTCCACCCCGAAATGGTCTTCGCCCGGACGTCCCCGCAGCAGAAACTCGTCATCGTGGAGAGCTGCCAGCGGCTGGGGGGGCATGGGGG
>NW_010184126.1:0-3455 GCF_000695765.1 Mesitornis unicolor
TAGCCCCTTTCCCTCTGCTGCCCTCCAGGCGGACCCGACGAAGAGGGACGGGAGGGGGGGATGCGCCTCTCACCGTCTCCTCTGGCCGTTCTGTTTTGCAGGAGGTTTTCGGTGCAGAGATGTGCGAGATGTCACCTGGGGATTTCTGCCTCCGAGATGGTTATGAGGGCCAGGGATTTGGTATATCACTTAAACTGCTTCACTTGCACCACTTGCAACAAGATGCTGACCACCGGCGATCACTTTGGCATGAAGGACAATCTGGTGTACTGCCGTCTCCATTTCGAGACTCTTATCCAGGGGGAGTACCAGGTGCATTTCAATCACTCGGATGTAGCCGCTGGGAAGGGCCCGGCATTAGGAGCGGGCTCTGCCAATACATTGGGACTGCCTTATTACAACGGCGTGGGGACTGTCCAGAAGGGAAGACCCAGGAAAAGGAAGAGTCCGGGGCCTGGGGCAGATCTGGCAGCCTACAACGCAGGTAAGAGACCCTCGTCTTCCCCCAGAACGATTCAAAGGGTTTGTTGCTGTTCACTTCCAAAGGGGGATTTCCGTTTATTTTAACTTAAACCGTTAATAATAGTTTAGCTGCAGCATAATTATTGAGATCAAGTGCTGTCAAACTGCAATTACAGAAGCTAATATGTTAGCATTTTTCACTTCAGCTGGAAAGAAAATGTTTTGAAGCAAGGTCATCTGGTTAAGGAGGGGGAGAAGGGGGAGTGTAGCCTGAAATAAAATCTGGAAACCAGAGATTGGAAGTTGGCACTTCAGAGAGCTGTGAATTTTCTTTAGTAGCTACACTCGGAGGCTGCTGATGGGTGAATTATTTTGCCCTTGTCCTGAGCTCTTGCACTTCAGAGATTTTGAAGGAAAGAGAGAGGGGGAGGAAGGAAGAAAGCGGCTGTTGCCCAAAGACCGACAGCGGGAGGAGGCCGGGGCTGCGGAGCCAGGGGTGCCGAGCCGGGGCAGGGGCTGCGGGCAGCAGGTGGCTGCGGCCAGCCCCGATTTCGCTCGTACGATGGCGAGTTCTGCTGGAGTTTTGTTGGTCACATCTACTCAGGGAAGAGTCGGAAAGCTCAAGGCATCCCCTTGCTAAGCCCCTGGTGCCCTCGTTCGTAGCCTTTGCCTCTTAAGTGAGATGAGCACCGAGAAGAAAGGGAGCCAGCCTGGCAGCAGCGGCAAGCCTGCAGTCTCTGCAGAAACTCTGTCCCCGGGCTCTCTGCATCGAGCTCCAAACTTTCTGATGGGTTCCCTTGTTTCACCTCCCCACCTCCATAGCACTGTAATTTTGCAGGCAAGGGAATTCAAGCAGTCTCCTGCGCCCCCATCCCTGCTTCCCCCTGCCTCTCCCTTTTTTTCATCCACGTAACTGCCCACTAGAACGGCTGTGATCACTGGCTTTCCCAGTACTGCTCCTGTATGCCACAGGAAAGTGTTTGGACAAAAGAAAATTTTTAGATCTTGATTTTTATTAGAAGAATTCAAGGCGGAGGTGGGGGTTACTTCAGACCCGAGTTTCTCCACGCTGTGCTCAGCCGTCCCGTAAGACTCTGGGGACAGGACTTGTTGCCCCTTTCCCTGTGCTGCGTCAGCCCCGTCTGCGCTTCTCCGCCGTTTCGAGCGCGCTTTCTTTTTTAATCTGCGACGTTCAGACATGTGCCACAGGGCCTAGACTTGCCTTTAACATTTTTTCCTCCCCCCCCCCTCGGAGAGAGAGGTAAAGGCCAAGTTTGCTGCGGCTCGGAACGAACCGCACCTCTGCACGCCCCGACCCCGCCGTGCTAGGCCCGCACGGAGCGGGGGAGGCCGGGGAGGGAGCCCAGGGGGGCAGCGGTGGTCACGGGCTGTGCCGCTGATCCTCCAGCACCGGCACTTCGGGTGCGGGGGAGGCGCCGCGCCGTGAGGGTGAGACTTCGAGGTGGTTTGCGCCTAAAACCAGAGTAACAATAGCGACAAAAATGAGTGGTTTGCGCTGAAAATGACTGGGAGAAAAGGCGCACCTCTAACTGGCAAACGCATCTCGGGAACAAAATTGCCAGCTATTATTGGTTTAACTAATTGCTGAATAATTTGGAAATAGTGCAAAAATCAGTAGCGGTCCCAGTGGTGAAGGTTGATGAAAGGTATGTGCCGAGTAACAGCTGAGCTTTAAAACATGCATAAAATATGCATCATGCCCGCTTAAAAACGTCTCATTTTCGGAGGGATTAGATTTTAATTGTCCTTCCGCTGTCTCCCTGTGCAGGGCAGATGTTCAGATTCAAAGGACCTGTAAACCGAACCAGCGGCATCTGTCCTGGATGGGAGCACAGCCTGAGAAAGTCTTACTGCTCCCTGACTTCCTAAATAACCCGTCTTTAACTGCATTTCTAAAAATTCGTTTTCAAAATAATTGCCCCCCGATTTTGTTGTCTTTTAATTTTTGTTCAGAGCCTGCAACTGGAGCTTAAGAGATCTTCCTTGAGAAACCTTTGGCTTCTTTCCTTAAACTATTTATCTACTTAACTATTTACCCAATCAATAATCAATTAATTTATATGCTAATAAGCTCCATTCATCTTGGGAGTCAGACCAGGTTGCCCGTTGATGTAAAATTTCACAAATTAGCAAATTATTGCAAAGCTTTCGATTTTGTGTCTTTTAAAGGGAAACCGTTTAAAAGTGTGATAGTTTCGCTTTTTATTTTTTTAATGTCTTCCTCAGAAACGCACAGTATTGTCCTCTGAGGGGATCTGTTACTGGTGGTTTGTGTAGAAGACTTCGTGTAAATAAATCTACATCCAGAAGTGGTGGGAAAAGGGGGACCCATAAACTTAGGCAGAGCTGAGGCTGGAATTCTTTTGTAAATCGCAGCAAATATTCATCTGCAACATGAATTGAACTGACTTTTTTTTCTGCTTAAACGAGACTCCGTTAGCACAGGGATGATGGGTTTTAGATGTGGGTAGAGCCTGACAAGTGGAAAATAGCTTAGAAGGATGGTGAAACTTCAAAAAGATTTCTTTTTCTTTCTTTCTTCCTTCTTTTCATTTTTTTTAAAGTGTGTTCCTGTGATCACTATTTCTTCTTTCACTTGTTGGAGTGGAGTTTGATGGGTTTTTTTAGGTCAGTAAATCAATGGCTGAAAGCTTGCTGAACACAGAAGCACCTGTAAAGAATTCCGAACACTCCTTGTGTGAATTAGACCCCAAACCTCCCACAGCCTGCTATATTTTATTCATTTGTATCTAGTCTGTCTTTAATGTGAAGACACTAAAATCTCCTCGGAAATGACACATATATTGCGCGGACTTGGGCACCACGATCTGATAAAATACCCATAATCTGTGCAAACAGCGAAGATAGTGGGAAATATTTCTTTCCTTTACTAGCAGGAAGATACACAGCGTTTCGGTGAGGTGATTAAATACCGAGGCTGGATACAGACCCGTGGCGGGCACCGGAGGCTG
>NW_010184126.1:3706-3941 GCF_000695765.1 Mesitornis unicolor
CGCAGTTTAAAACCGGTTGTCTTGCAGAGATTTCCTAAGAAAAATCAGAGTTCCCTCCTCCTCTCCACCCCCCTGCCGACGTGGTCACCTTTCGGGCTCCCTGGGCGCGTTGCATCTGGCTCCTCCCCGGGGGGCAGAGGTTGGGGTCGGGGCAGGGGCAGGGAGCGGGCACTTCTGTCTCCCCGAGGGGCGAGCGGGCCCCGGGACCGCTCCCTCCCTCTCTCCCTCCCTTCTT
>NW_010184127.1:0-755 GCF_000695765.1 Mesitornis unicolor
CCTCCCAGTCCCCTCCCAGTCCCTCCCAGTTACCCCCAGTTCATCTCAATCTCCTCCCAGTCTCTCCCAGTTCAAATCCAGTTCCATCCCAGTATCACCTCCCAGTCCATCCCAGTTCAAGTCCAGTTTCTCCCAGTTCCCTCCCAGTCCCTCCCAGTCCCTCCCAGTTCATCCCAGTTCCCTCCCAGTCCATCCCAGTATCACCTCCCAGTCCATCCCAGTTCAAGTCCAGTTTCTCCCAGTTCCCTCCCAGTCCCTCCCAGTCCCTCCCAGTTCATCCCAGTTCCCTCCCAGTCCATCCCAGTATCACCTCCCAGTCCATCCCAGTTCAAGTCCAGTTTCTCCCAGTTCCCTCCCAGTCCCTCCCAGTCCCTCCCAGTTCATCCCAGTTCCCTCCCAGTCCATCCCAGTATCACCTCCCAGTCCATCCCAGTTCAAGTCCAGTTTCTCCCAGTTCCCTCCCAGTCCCTCCCAGTCCCTCCCAGTTCATCCCAGTTCCCTCCCAGTCCATCCCAGTATCACCTCCCAGTCCATCCCAGTTCAAGTCCAGTTTCTCCCAGTTCCCTCCCAGTCCCTCCCAGTCCCTCCCAGTTCATCCCAGTTCCCTCCCAGTCCATCCCAGTATCCCCTCCCAGTCACATTTTGCTGCCAAAAGCCGTTTAATCCCACCAGGCCTTGGGGCCATGGGTCCGGGGGGGGGGTCCCTATGGGGCAGGGGGGCTCCTATGGGTCAAGGGGGTCCCTATGGGTCAAGG
>NW_010184128.1:0-567 GCF_000695765.1 Mesitornis unicolor
CCCTGCTCTCTCTCCAGCTCCAGGCCAGGCTTATGCCCTGGTGCACACCACCACGGATACTCTCCTAGAGGACTTATGTGCGGTCGAGTCTGAAACTGCTGCCGAGGAAGCTTCCGAGGGCCATGCCAAGGATGTCAAGACCCCTACAAGGCATGGGCCCACCTGTGCCTTCAGCAACCCTGTAGGACCCGACTGCCCGTGCCCCTACACCTCCCAGACGGGGATCCCTGGCAGAGAGAGCCCGGAAGCAGCGCATGCAGAACAGCATCTGGTAGCTTATCTGCTTGGCCTTCTCCTTGGAGAGGTCCTTGAGGTCTTCTCCAGGCCCCAGCACCAAGGCAGAAGCAGGGAGCACAGCAGGCAGCACCGAGGAGGGAGGGCATCCCCACCTGCAGCACCGTTTCGCCTGCTTTACAAGTTAAGCACAGCCTCTGTGTGCATACAAGAGGGAAGGGTGTCAGAAGAGCACCTTTCCTGCAGCACTATGTGTGGCAGATGCACCCACCCTACTAAAGACCTGAGAAAGACCCAACAAAAGACAGTGCTAAAGTTTCTGGCCCTGGTGGC
>NW_010184129.1:0-371 GCF_000695765.1 Mesitornis unicolor
CGCTTTTTTTTTTTTTTCTTCTTTTTACTCAGCAGCATTTTGTTACAATTATACTCCATGCTGAGACCAATTTTATTGGTGACCTATTTTTTTTTTCTTCATATTTGCAGCATTTTATGTTAATAAATAAATAAATAAATAAATAAATACACCCAAAACTAGATGTTGTCATCAAAACATATTTTTTTCCTTGCACAGGGCTCCTCATCCTCAGCCATCAAACGCCGCTGCCTGCGTGTATACATGTGTGCGCAGATAAATAATACATATGCATATTTATTCATTGTATTTGATCAATAACGCTCCTATTTGTTAAACCGCAATTGAGCGCGCTTCGCCTGCCTGATAACAAACATCGCGGGGCGATAAAT
>NW_010184129.1:490-1590 GCF_000695765.1 Mesitornis unicolor
GGGGGTTTAAAACCCAAATCTCTTGAAGTCTCTGGGAATTCTTAAACACTGACAGAAGGAAAACTGCGGGTAACGCATCCCTGCGAGCTAAAGGCTCCGCTGTGAAGGAGGGAGCGCAATCCTCGCCTTGAAAACATCCCAGGGCTTTTAATCCGGTGCCCAGGATGTGTTTGCACGTCGTGCAGAAAGCGACGGCCAGGACCGAGGGTTTTTTTTCTTTTCTGGCGGAGTTTTTGCGACCCCTCCATCCCCTCCCTTCCCTTTTTTTACTATACAGAGCCTGGTTTCGGCGTGGCTGTGTAAATGGCCAATTTACCCCTTTGCAGGTGTGTTCTCCCTGCACAAACGCGTTCCCCACTTTTATAGGAACTCTTAAATTTTTTCTTTTCTTTTCTTTTTTTTTTTGCCTTTCCTGCTAAAATCACAGATGTTTATTTTATTGATATAACCTATACCTTGGTTATGCCGAGAATAATATGCCTCAACTAACAGTCATTTAGCAAATAATAGAGGCGCTCTGGATGCTTTCCAATGTTACACATGTACTTGGTCATAAAATGATATGTGAAAAAAATTAACATCTGCTTTCCTAAAATAAAGTGTTGCAAGTAGCTTTTTATGAATGCTTGCCTCATTTTAAAAAGAAATATGTAGAGATAAACTGGCATCCATATGTATAGCATATTTATAATGGTTTTAGGATTTGAAGGTAGCTATTCATTGCATAAGCCATTTAGAACTGACGTTTTAAAAGCTACTTAACCTCAGACATCCTTGAATCTTAAAGAAGGATTCCCAACGATATTATTTAAAGAGGAATTTGCCGTAATTTAATTGCATTTCCAAGCGGAACAGTGCACAGGGATGGCCCCGGATGCTGTGTCTAACACCGCTCCGGCTCTGATTTTATTTACCTGCGTCCCCAACACGTCCTCCCCTCTTCCCGTCCGAGCTGATGCCCGGGGGGTGCGGTCCGGTTCCCTCCTCATCCTTCTTCCTCCGACTCCCACCTTTGTGCCGGGGAACGGGGCGATGCTCCCGGCGCCGCGCACACCCGGGCTGGTTCAGCCTCGTCCTTTGTTTGGGGAGGGGGGGAAGAG
>NW_010184130.1:0-624 GCF_000695765.1 Mesitornis unicolor
GGATACAGGGGGACTGGGGGCGGGCTGGGTCAAAGGGAAATGTCCGGGTTGGATCCCACGGCAAAATTAATGGGGGAGAAGAAGACAGAGATCATGAACCAAACCCCGGTGTTCCCATGCAAGGTGCTGAGGGGGAGAATTTGAGAAATGGCAAGACACAAAACCCTGCAATCAAATGAGCAGTGGCATGAAAAGGAGAAAAAAAAATATGTCACTGTGTAATAATCTGAGAGACACTTGAAATTACATAAGGCTTCCCAAAGTGATGGTTGTGTCCCAGAAAGGTGCTGGGCTCGGTGGCAGAGCTGGGACGCATCTGCCTGGGGCGCGAGCAGAAATATCCCAGCGGTTCCATGAATGGGGAGGATCCAGATTTAGGTGCTCTGAAAACGAGATGCTCAGCCCAGAGCCACGAAGATTTTTGTCTCAGAACACGAGGTTTTCGTGGAAGCAGTTCCCTGCCGCCGCCGAGGCTCGGAGCGGCTCTCACCTTCCCCATACTGGGCTGGGATGTGGGGAGAAAAAACCGGAGAGGAGATAGGAGCCCAGAGCTCAGCACCAGTCCGTGTGCTGGGATGATCCCGTGTCTGCTAGCAGGGACGCAGACCCCTGCTCTGCCATCCC
>NW_010184130.1:664-967 GCF_000695765.1 Mesitornis unicolor
AACCCCCCCAGCACGGATGAATCAGTCTGCAGCGGCTCATCACAGAGCCTTCGAGCCCTCCGTGAGGAGGAGGAAGAAATCGCCGAGATGAATCATCCCCACGCTCCCCGGGAGCTGGGGGGCGGCGAGTTCGGGGGGCGGCTGCCAGCGAAGAGGAAGCTGGGCATGGTGGGGGGTGATGAATGGGGCACCCGTCCCCCCAGGGACACCGCTTCGTGCCCTGCCAGGGCTGTGGGGAGCACGGCTGGGGTCTCACCATGAAGCTCCAGCAGCAGCCCCCAGTTTGTCCCCCTCCTCTCTCAG
>NW_010184130.1:1006-10981 GCF_000695765.1 Mesitornis unicolor
TCGTGCCAAATCCTCCAGCACCGTCCGTCTGCACAGCCCAAAATAACCCTGGGCTCACCTGAGCCGGGGGGAGGGAGGGGACCGGGGCTGCCCGCCTGCCTTCATCCCATTGCTCCATACTAATGAGCCCCCTCCTCCTCCTCCGCCGTCCCGCTGTGCACTCGGGGCCGTACCTGGGCTCAGCAGACGAGGCCATCGCCGCTCGGTGCCGGCCGCCCTCGCCATGGCCCTGCTCCAGCTCGGGCTCCTGCTCCAAGCCGCCTGCCTCTGCCTGGCCCAAATTGTAAGTCCTCTGCTCGGTCCCCTCCGCACCGGGTTGGGATGGGAGACAGAGAGGGGATAGAGAGGGGACAGCCCCCGTTTCCCCCATTGCAGACTCTGCTCCACACCCCAGGACTTGCTGCTTATTTTCCCAGCACCTTTGGCTTGCTTTTCCCAGGAATGAAGGGGGTGCAGGGATGGGAGCAGCCCCCAGTTTGGACCCACAGCCCCGACCCACCGGGGACCTCTCCGTGCCGAAAGCTGCCTCCGGCCCCGTGAGACACGGACAGTGCTGGGCTGCACGGCTTGAAGTTCGGGACTTGTTAGCTAAATGAGTTTAGGTTTATTTTCCCCTCGGGGCAGCGACGGGGGATTCTCCACCGTTCCCCTCCCCAGCAGCCGCCAGATTTTCTGCCTCCCATCACCTGGGAAATGCTTATTTTCTTCTGCTTTCATAGAATCAGAGTGGTTGGAAGAGACCTTTAAGATCATCATTGCTGGGATGTGCTGTGGAGCCGGGCTGGTGGGGGCTGAGTTGGGCTCTGACCCTCCAAGGGCTGCCCCAGGGCTCTGAGGAGCAGTGGGGAGGGACAGCAGTAGCAGAAGTGCTGGGGACCGGGGGTCTCGGTGGGGTTTCTGGACTCACCCAGGGGCAGGAGAAAATGAATCAGCCCCTCTGCAGCCTGCATGGACTGTCTGGCTGAGGGGGCAGCTGCCTCCCTAAAACAGCTCCCCGGGATGCCCATGGGCTTGTGGTGGCAGGGTCTGGGCAGAGGATCAGGCTCCAGTTGGAGCAAGGGGGATGCGAGAGCTCCTGGAACAAGGATCCATTTGGAAATCATTGGGGCAGGACAAAGGTGCCATTCATGGGTGCTCCTGACCCCGACCGCGGGGTTTGCTTCCAAAGCCGGGGCTCTCCAAGTCCTGTGAACAAACCAGCGACACCTCCAACCCTTAAACATCTCACTTTAAAATAAATAAGCCTGGATGGACAGCGGAGTCGCTGGATGGACAGCCTCAGCCTGTCTGGTTTTCATTTCCAGGGACACCAGGGGTTCGGTCTCTGGGACCAGAGCCTCTTCCCCCTAAAAACGCCCTGTTAGGATAACAGAGGTTTCTTTGCAAAGCTGCTCCTGCTGAGTCCTGGGCAAACCTCGGCTGCTCCGGAGCTCCCGGGGCGGCTGAATGGTGCTTTTGTGCGGGGCTGCGGGCTGCGAGCCAGCGCGGTGCAGGGAGGGGTGCACCCACCCAGGGGCTCGGGGGTCCTCGTTTCACACCGGGGACTTCAGGCACCTCAATCCTGCCGGTGCTCTCGGAAATCGCAGTGCTAGGCTTGCACACCGAGCTGAGAGGGGCCTTTGCAAGCGCCTTCACCCCATCAAGACCCCACTCTGCTGGGGCAGGAGGGGGCAATGATGGGGTAGAAACCGGTCAGGGGGTGGGGAGCTGCTTGTGCCAGCATTGGGGGGCAGATTTGCCGGGTTTCTCCATCCATCCCTTCCTGGGGGGCACAGCTGAGGCAGTGGAAGGTCCATGGAGGGGGGCACAGCTCTGATGCCTTGGGGTGCTCACTCCATCCCATCTGCCCCAGTGAGTTCTGCACCCTGGGCTCCCTCTGACCCCCAGCATCAATCGGGGTCCATCTGCTCCTTCCTGACATGAGTCCCATCCCTTTTTCCCCATAGCGGGGGCCACCAGGAGAGCCCGGCCCGCGAGGCCCCCCCGGTCCCCCAGGAGTGCCGGGAGCGGATGGCATTGATGTGAGTACGGCCCGGCCGGGAACCTGCGCGGGCTGGAGGGAGGGAGGAAGGGAGGGAGGAGGGGACCGGCAGCACAAAGAGGGACATTGTTTGTGTGCAGAGGCTCCGCGCAGGGCAGGGGGTGCCGATGCCGTGCGGTTTCAGCACTGCGCTGCTGCGGGGCTGGGGTGGATGAGTCCCCATGGAGCATCCCCGGCTTTGCTGGTGGCCCTGGGCAGCAATGGTGGCATGGGGGGGGAGTGGGCGCAGATCCTGCACCATCCACCTCCCCGGGACAGCAGCCCGTGGCTTCCTGACTACCTTGGGAGCACAGCAGCAGAGAGGTTTGGGTGCAGGATGCTCAGAGGGATTGGGTGCAGGGATCAGCCCAGAGATGCCCAGCGAGGAAGGGGACTGGGAGGGCTGTTGGGGAGCAGGACATCCAGTGCCCGCAGAGCAGTGACGTGTCCAAGGACAGCTCCTGGACCTTCTCTGGAGCAGAGGGAAGGAGCCTGAACAGAGCAGGGGTCTGTGCACCAGCAGAAAGCGTCCTTTCTCTGAGCCTTGCCCTAGGGTGTTATTTTAGGGCTATTTATACCCCAAACCACCACAGCCCTCCCACATCCCCAACACCCTCCTCAATACTGGCCCCATCCTGACCTGGCTGCTGTGCTGGGGCATCCTGCATCTCGCTCTGGCTTGGGGAGAGGGATGGGAAACAGGGGTCCTGAGCATCCCGTGCTGCTGTGCCTCCTTCATGGGGTGCCAGACCCCTTTTCATAACATTCTTGGCTTTCCCCAGGGTGACAAAGGCTCTGCTGGAGTCCCCGGGTCCCCGGTAAGTACAGGTTCCCCCTCCCAGCTCACCGAGCTCTTGCCTTTTTTGGAGAAGCTCCAACTTGCCCCCACTCCTCTTCTCTTTTAAAGGGCGTCAAGGGGGAGCCTGGAGCCCCTGGTCCAGATGGACCCCCTGGGAAACCGGGCATCGATGTGAGTACCGACCCCCTGTCCCCCCCATGGCATCCCTAGCCACAGCTCTCAGCAAACTCCTCTCACTCCCAGCACAGGGATCCTTCTGTTTTGCACATAAAAAAGTGCCAAAATCCCTTTGTGCAGGAGCTCAAAGCACCTTCTGAGTCGCAGCGGGGCTGCTGCCACCCCCTCCCACCACCCTGGCTCCAAAAACATATCCCCCTCCACTCCACAGGGGGCAAGAGCTGTGCCAGGAAAGCCAAGGCACAGCAGTGACAAGCACAACCTCCCTGATAACCCTTGATCCCCCATGATGGAAAGAGCCCCAGCTAAAACACAGCAATAACCTTCCACCATCTCTCCTCTTGCAGGGCCTGACGGGAGCCAAAGGGGAGCCAGGACCCATTGGCGGGCCAGGACTTAAAGTGAGTGGGGGGCCGCTCTGGGGCCGCCCCTCCAGGCTCCCACCTTCCTCCTGCAGAGCCAGAAGGGCCTGACCAGGCTGGGACCAGTCCCATCACCATGGAGGGGATGCATGGGTGCAGGATCTGTGTGATGGAGTATTGAGAGAGACTGAGACTGGGTCCATGAAGGGGTGGATTTTAGTTCACACAGCAGCAGAGCAGGAATTGGTGGGGTCAGACCCTTCCTTTTCAGCTCCTGACTCTCCCCTTCTGTCCTGGCAGGGCCAACCTGGACTCCCAGGGCCACCAGGGCTCCCTGTGAGTATTTGCCCCCTCCATGGGTGCCAGTAATGCACCCACTCCCTGAGCACCCACTCGAGCTCCATCCCTGCTGGTGGCGTGGGTATTGCCCTGCTCGGGGCAGGGATGCTGCTGGTTTTGGGGGGGTTGGAGAATCTGAACTGTGTCTTTCTTCTTGTTGCAGGGTCCTTCGCTGCCAGGACCACCAGTAAGTGCCACACTTGTGGGGTTGGGGGGCAGGGACCCTACTCAGGGTTGCGCTGGAAGAGCTCAAATCTCAGCACCCCCAAACTGGGGGTCTCAGGGCGTGACCACCCTCACTCAATGAATGTCTCTCTTCTCTTTAAGGGGCTTCCAGGCCAGGTTGGGCTTCCTGGAGAGATTGGAGCACTGGGACCCAAGGTGAGGGGTTGGGGGGAACATGGCAAAACCTCCCCTCCTTACCCCAGCATCTGCTTCTTCACACTTTGGGGCTCCTGGAATTAACAGGGACGACTCCATAACAGGGTCCTACAGTGGGAATGGAGGGTGATGGGCTCTGTGCCTTGTTTCCCAGCACCATCAATCGATCCCAGCTCATGGCTGGGGGATGCCCCAGTTGCAGCTGTGACAGCCTGGGGCTGTGGTGCTCCCTCACCCCACTCCAGCAGTCCCTGCTGCCTCCTTACCCTTCAATCTCCTTTCCTGGGGCTGCTCTTTCCTAGGGCGACCCTGGACCCGATGGCCCGCGGGGTCCCCCAGGCCCTCCAGGGAAACCCGTGAGTATCCCCCAACCCCCAGCATTTTCCTGCAGGAGGGCAAAATTCACCCCTCCTGTCAAATAGAGCTGATATTAAACAGTGGATACTGATAGACTCCTTCCCCCCAGGGCCCACCCGGACACATCCAAGGACTGGAAGGCAGCGCAGATTTCTTGGTGAGAGCTGCCATTACCTTGTCCCTTCTGCAGGGTCACGGCTGCTGGTGCTGCCCTGGCTGGGAATAGGGCCACCAGTGTGGTTTGGTAACTGGGGGCTGAGAGACTGGGGAGGAGCAGGGTCCCCAGCCAAAACCCCCGCTGTGAGCAGTGGGTTCCCTGGCTTTACCACACAGTGCCAGAGCCCATCCTTCCCAGTACAGCTCTGGGTCCCTTCCCAACTCAACTTGTGCTTTTCTTTCCCCACCAGTGCCCCACCAGCTGCCCCCCAGGACCCAAGGGCCCCCAGGGACTGCAGGGACTGAAGGTAAGGGAGCCCTGGAGCTGCTGGGGATCGAACAGGAACTGTCACCTCTGGCTCTGAACAGAGGAGCCTTCCCCAGGCTGGAGACATGGGGAGCTCAGGAGCTGCTCTGCTTCCCTGGAGACAAAGCTGCTGTGGGAGAGGTCCCCTGTGGCTCTCCAGCTGCTGACAGCCCCTTTTTGGGGGGCAAACTCCTGTGCTGAAGCCCCAGCCCCAACAATACCCCTGCCCGGTTCCTCCCCTGCAAAGCCTGGAGAGCTAAACCCAGGGGACACCCTCACCTTGACACCAGTGGGATGCTGAGCCCCACCAGTGGGCACCCCAGGGTGGGACGTTGTGGGCAGGGTGGCTTCTGGTGACGTGGCCATCAGGACGCTGCCTTGATGCGGGGATGCTCACCATCCTCCTCCTCACCCTTAGGGACACAGAGGCCGCCCCGGTGCCCTCGGGGAGCCCGGCAAGCAGGGCAGGCAGGTGAGTGGCCTCTCATCCCAGCAGGATGCAGCATCTCAGGGAGCTGGGGCTGGACCAGGGACAGGGGGCTCTGGGGAGGGAAAGGGGGGAAGGAAGGAAAGAGGTGGGAGAGGGAGGAGGGAGATCCAGGGCTGGGAGATGGAGCGGGGACAGAGTGGTCTTCCCACGATGGCTCCCTGGGGAAGAGACCTGTCCCAGGTGAGGGGTTCTCAGGTCCCCAGGGGTGTTTGCATCTCCACTGCACCCCAGCACTCACCTTTCTCTCCTCTCCATCCCTCCCCAGGGCCCCAAGGGTGACGTTGGTGCCTCCGGAGAACAAGGGGTCCCGGGCCCCCTGGTAACGTATTCACTGCTCTTTGCTGCTCTGCCCCCAGGGGCTGGGGGGGCTGGTTTGTGTTTGACCTCAGACTGGGGACATTGGTGTATCCCTGCACCCAGACACCCACCGCTGGGACCAGGGCAAAGCCTTCACCCCATCCATCCCCACGGGGCTGTTGCCAGGAGCACGGCAAAGACGCAATCTGATGGAGACCTCCATGGCCAGCGCTGGCGTGGGCATCTTGGTCATTAGTGCACGTTAATGGGGATAACTCACAGCCAGAGACAAGCCCCTCACATATACTGAGCCCCCCTTACCCCACCTGAACAGGGGGTGCAGTGCCCAGCTCACCACGGGGACGTGGGGATTAAAGCTGCTTGAGCTCGCCGAGCGCTTTGAAGATGAAAAGCAATTAATGGGCTGAGCCCTTCGGTCCAGGAAAGGGCAAAACTGCTTTGAAGCCAAGAGCTTTGGGTGGGGGAAGCAGCACCAGTTTGGGCCCGTTGCTGTTATGGAACCGACAGCTGGAAAGGGGCCTGGTGGGGGGCTGCAGAACTAGGAGCGAGCGGTGGGACTGAAATACCTCGCGTGTGGCAAAACCGGCTGATTTCCAGAACCGGCTTTGGCTTTAATTGCGGCTTCCCCCTGGGCTGCTCCCAGGGCTGTTCCCAGTTAAGCTGCTGTTGTTTCCTTCCCCACAGGGACCGCAGGGCCTGAGGGGGTACCCTGGGATGGCAGGACCCAAAGGCGAGACGGTAAGAGCTAGTGGGGTGCAGGGGGACTGTGCCCAGCTCCCGGGGCTGAGTCGTGGCGATGCCCCCCAGGACCATCACCAACACGGCTGTTTGGCCATCTCAGGGAGCTGGACATTGCCTTTTGCTAATGGGATCGGTCCTGGCTGGGGGCTGAGGTTGGGGTGAGAGGAATTGACCCCTCCATGGTCTCTTTGCAGGGTCCTGCTGGTTACAAGGGGATGGTCGGGACCATCGGAGCGGCTGGGCGGCCGGTGAGTGCCCTCCCTCACATCCAGGGGCTGCAGGGATGTGGGGGAGACCCCGCACTTCACTGCTCAGCCCCCATCTCTCTCTGTCCAGGGCAGGGAAGGGCCCAAGGGACCACCCGGGGACCCCGGTGAGAAGGGAGATCTGGTAGGTAATGCGCCCCGGCAGGGAGGGCAGCGCTGAGCCCCCCACGATGCCGATGCCCCCTTTTCCCTGGCACAGAGAAGGGCTCTGCCCGGGATGCCCTCAATGGACATCTCCTCCCAAATAACCCCTGTGCTCCCCTGCTCTAGGGTGGCCGTGGCATCAGGGGGCCCCAAGGAGACATCGGCCCCAAGGGGGAGAACGTAAGTACGGCCAGCGGCACCCGTGCCCACGCGTAGGGATGGGCCCCTTGCAAGGAGGGGACCCCTCTGTTCTGTTTGGGGCCACCCTGCGCCCTTGCACCTTGGCTCAGTGCAGGGCTGAGAGTGCTGCCAGCCCGGTTGCTTTGGGACATTTCCATTCCCTTCCCAGCCTGTTTTTGCCCCCACCACAAGCCTTTCAGTCCCTCTCAGGGGCATCAGACCCAGCCACTCTCTCCCCTTTCGCAGGGTCTCCCAGGCATCGATGGCAAGGACGGGACCCCAGGGATCCCAGGCATTAAGGTGAGTGGCTGCGGGCAGGGGCTGCTGGCAATGGGGAGCAGACACACGGTGTCCCTTGCACCAGTGCTTACTGGAAATAGCAGTGATGGCAAGTGGCATAAGGCCCTGGCTCTTGATGCAGCATCTCCTGGCTGTCCCCATGGGTCATGGACAGTGTCCCCCTTTGGACCCTTGTCCCACCCGTGGATACCCCATTTCTGTTCCTTTTTCCACCACATGGTAACGTCCTCTCCATCCCTTGCAGGGCAGCGCGGGACAGGCTGGGCACCCAGGAACACCAGGACATCGGGGACAAGCTGTGAGTACGGGAGTGTGGGACCACCCCAGGCAGGTACCCCATTACCTGTGGGGTGACACCCCCATCCTGGGTTGTGCCGGGGTGCAGGGCCAGCACCCAGCAGGGATGCTGCTGCCTCTGGTGCCGTGCACAGGGTTTGATCCCAGCTTTGTCTCTGCAGGGCTTACCGGGCCAGCCAGGAAGCAAAGGAGGCCCAGGAGACAAGGTGGGTCTGGGGTCCCCCCTTGAGCACCCGCTCCATCCCACACAGCACCACGGCAGCCTCCACGCTCCATCCCTGTGCCCGCAGCCTTGTCCCCATCCCATCCCCTCCCCTGTCATTGCTGTACCTGAACCTCCTCTGTCTCCTTTTGCAGGGTGAAGCGGGTGCTCGAGGCCAGCCCGGTGTCACCGGTGCCCCGGGGCAGATCGTAAGTACAGAGATGTCACCGTGTTCCTCCCAGACACAGCCTGCACGTTGTTCTCTCTCTCACACACACTTTTCCCCCTGTTTGCTATCAAACAAAGCAGAATTGGGCATTTCACACCCTCCACTTCCCTTCCCTCTGCTCTCCAGCATCTCCCTCACTTCTCCAGCCCTGCATCCAGCACGTCCTTGGTGGTGCAGTGACAGCTTTTTGCGTGACTGCAGGGGACAAGGACAGGGCCACACATCCCTTGGGGAAGGACAAAGGGCAGATGATGGGATGTGGATGTGAACCTGAGGTATTTTTCCCCCTCCTTTTAGGGTGAGCCTGGACCTCGGGGCGAGCAGGGCCCACAGGGTGTCCCTGGGATGAAGGTGAGTCCAGGGCACCGTGGGGTTTATGGTGATGCTGGGAGCTGCCCTTGACTTTTCTCTCTTCCTGGGTCTCTGCAGGGTGACCGGGGCGAGCGTGGCCTCGTGGGCCCCGCCGGGGAGCAGGGCAAGGCGGTGAGTTGTACCCACAGCCGGGCTGGGAAATGGGCTTCACCTCGGCATGGCTCGGGGATGCTCAGATGGGGTTTTTGGGAGGGATGGGGGCAGCGGGGCACGGTGGCTTTGAACCCAGCCGGGGTCCATCATGCGCCCCATCCCATGCCCTGTCCTGCTGTGCCTGGCTGCTGGGGCAGGGATTAGCCAATGGGGCAAATAGCGCGGGGATTAGCGGGCCCCAGGACATGCTGGGTTTGCAGTCCCAGCTGGGAGAGGAATTTCCTCACAGCACCCCCTCCTAGGGCTGCCCAAGCCCTCTTGGAGGCTTTGCCAGGGTAGAAAAATGGCCAAAAAGTGACCTTTGTCCCTCTGGCTTCCTTGGGGATGGGGCCCTAATCATTGCAGAGCACCCCCACTCTGTGTGGCTGGAGGGGAGACTCCATCATTTTCTACCCCATTTTCCCCCTAGAAGTCAGGTTCAGGGTGGGTTGGGATGCTGTGGGGCAGCCTGAGGGGATGAGAAGCTTCCTCTTCATCTCATTGCCCTGGAGAGGATGCTCTGATGAGGGAGGAAGGTCTTCCCACCACCTCTTCTCACTCATTTGTCTCTTTTCCCCACGTTACCTCCATCTCCAGGGCCCCAAGGGCGAGCAGGGTCCTCCAGGGATCCCAGGACCCCAAGGCTTGCCAGGAGTCAAAGGTGACAAGGTGACCACCGCGGGCTGTGGGGCTGGGGTCCAGCTCAGGGACACGGCGCTGAGCTGGGCTGACCCCTCCTCTCCTCCTTTCTCCAGGGCTCCCCAGGGAAAACCGGCCCCAAAGGCAGCACCGTGAGTACATCACCCTCCTGCCCAGGCTGGGGGATCACTGACACCCCAGGGCTTGCACCCACCTCTGCGGGGGGCTGAAGGTTCCCATTTCTCCTTGCCTTTCTTCTAGGGAGACCCCGGCGTTCACGGCCTCGCGGGGCTGAAGGGAGAGAAGGTGGGTGCCTGTAAATGGATTTTGGAGTGGGGGAGACAGGGACTGGATATGGGTCCCTGCCCATGCGCTGTGGCTATGCTGGGGTCTCCTGCACATGGCATTGCACCCCAGCACAGCCACTGTGCGCTCCAGGGGGGTACGTGTGCCCCTTCCAGCTGAATCCCTAAATTTCGTTCTGTTTCCCCATTGCATTTTGTGTCCTCTGTCCCCAGGGTGAATCGGGTGAGCCAGGACCAAAGGGACAGGTGAGTGACCGGGATCTGGGGGTGAGAGGCTCACCCTGGATCCAGGTCCAGACCCTATTTGGGGTTCAGATCCTGGCTACAGCGCTTAGTGCTGAAAATCCTTGAGGTCTTGGGTGCAGCCCCCGTGCCTAGAACAGGGCTGAGCTCCCTGTTCCTGACACCACTCTCCATCCCCACCGCAGCAAGGCATCCGGGGCGAGCTCGGCTTCCCTGGCC
>NW_010184130.1:11036-17430 GCF_000695765.1 Mesitornis unicolor
TGGGGGAGCGCGGGGTGCCCGGGATGCCCGGCCCACGGGGCGTAGCGGTGAGTACCCCCACATCCCCTCCTCACCTCCTGCACCTCGGATGTAGTGACCCAGGGGCTGTTGTGGTGCCTGTGCAGCTCTGTGGCTGAATTGCCTCCAATCCGGCTTCTTCTTCCCAAGAAATTCCTTTGGGAAACGGCTGCTATTCCCCTCATGAGCTCTCCAGGATGGCTGAGCTGGGATCCCATCATTTCTAGAAAAGAGGAATTCTTTATTTCTCATCATATATAGTACCAGCAGCAGGTTTAGCTCCAATCTGTCTTTATAGCCTGCCCAGGGGACAGAATTTTTACAACATTTTATATTTGCAAAATGGGGCTGCAAAAAATTTAACACAGTGAGCATGGCCAGGCATGGCATAAGCCAAGGCTGGAGGACCTGGACTAGGACTGAGTGGAAAACAAAGGGTGGGATGGTGGCATTGGGTACAGGGAGGTGCTGTGGGGGACGGGATGGGACCAGTGGGTGCAGATGAAGAGGAAGGAGTGGTCTCTCTTCATGGTGTACCCCTCTCTCCCCGCTGGCAGGGGCGGGACGCTGGGGATCAGCACATCGTTGACGTGGTCCTAAAGATGCTGCAAGGTGAGGGGACAACAGGGGCACCACCATTGTGGCTGCCACCGTGCCCCATCCCGTCCCACACCGGCCTCTCTCTGCCCTACAGAGCAGCTGGCAGAGGTGGCTGTCAGCGCCAAGAGAGCTGCCCTGGGGGGAGTTGGTGCCATGGGACCCCCTGGACCTCCTGGTCCCCCAGGGCCACCGGGTGAGCAGGGTCCGCATGGACCCATGGGACCTCGAGGTGTCCCTGGCATCCTGGGTGCTGCCGGGCAAATTGGCAACATAGGACCTAAAGGTAGGTGATGAGTGGCCAAAAATCCTCCTCGGGGCTGAGTCTGCCTCCTGCTGCCACTCTGAACCCCTCCTCGGTCCCTGAGCAGGGGCAGCCCGCTCTGCTCCCTGTTTTCCACTGCAGCTCCAGTGAGTCCATTCCCTCCCCATTTCTTTCCCCGCAGGGAAGCGAGGTGAGAAGGGCGAGCGGGGAGAAGCCGGCCGAGGCCACCCAGGCATGCCAGGCCCCCCAGGGATCCCAGGTAAGCCCCTCTGCCCCCACAGAATCACTGCATTGGAAAAGACCTTTAAGATCGAGTCTCACCATAACCTGGCCACTGCTAACCCATGTCTCTGAGCACTGCATTTCCCCATCTTTTAAACCCCTCCAGGGCTGGTGACTCCACCACATCCCTGGGTAGCCTGTTTCTGTGCCTGATAACCATATCAGTGAAGATTTTTTTCCTAATATCCAATCTAATATCTATTGGTGGTGCAATGACGAGCCCAGCAGTGGCTTGGGACCTTCTGGCCCATCCCCTGCAAATGTGGACAGGTTCATCCTGCAGATCTCCCACCTTCAGCACCTTTTGCTGCCTCCTCACTTTCTAGCCCCACGGTGCTGCTCGATGGCCACTAATGCATCCTCATCCTCATCAGCAGCACTTCCCATACCCCAGCCCCTGCTCTGCTCCAGCAAAGCCTGGGCTCAGCACCCATTAGTGCTCCCATTGCAGGTCTCCCCGGTATCCCTGGCCATGCTCTTGATGGCAAAGTAGGGGAGCGGGGTCTGCCGGGCTCCCCAGGAGAGGCCGGTCGGCCGGGCCTACCCGGGCCTGCAGGCCTACCGGGCTTCTGCGAGCCGGCCGCTTGCCTGGGAGCCTCAGCCTATGCCGCTGCACGTCTGACGGAGCCGGGAGCCGTCAAGGGCCCCATGTACTGAGGAGCCACCGGCACCATGGCAAACCCACGCCGGGGCTGGCAGAAAGAGACCGGAAAACTGCAAATCCATAGGGAGCGACCTCTGCGCGTCCCGGCTGCGGGAGGGCGCTGGGCTGAGGCAGCCATGGGAGGGGAAACGCAGCCTTGGGAATTAAATTTGGTGGAGGAATCACCCCCATCCCACAGCCCCAGGGATGGTGAAGAATAAAGAGGTTGCCCTGAGTCCTGTCCTCGTTACTGGGGTTCGTTACCTGCCCCTTCTGCCCGTCCTCTACCCCCTGTGCCCCTTCCCAAAGAAATAAATTGTCTTTTATACAAATTCTCTTACTCTGTTATGTCCTGCTTGGTGCTGAATCAGCTCATTGCTGGTTTCCTTTTTGTCCCCTCCTTTGTTTTTTTTTTTTAAACAATAATTGTGGTTTGATTATTTAAGAGACTTGCCAGATCCAGCCTTGTTCACTGCTGGGCACTCAGAGAGCTGTAAATCTTTGTAAAATAGGATGATTTTATAACTATGAATAGTGAAACACCACCTTTTTAAAAAAATGGACAATAAAAGCGAGATGGATTGTTAATGAACTGGAACAACGTGTTGATTTCTTTGAACCAAACAGGACTATAGTGGTGGGGAGGGGTTATTATTTGAGGGCTGATGTTAGTTTTTCTGTTGTTTCAAGCCCCTATTTGGGTGCCTCAACTGCTCATTCCCACCCCTGGGGAACATTTCAGCCTCTCAAGATATTTCCTCACAAGACCTCCTGCTTTTTTTCCCTTCTTGCTGAAAAATTTGCCACTCCTGAGCCCCCCAAATTTGCCAGAAATACATTGGGCACCTTCCACTGAGGCCGAGTCCACCCATGTCCCCTCGCAATCAAGGGGACCAGAAAACTATTAGCAGCATTGCAAAGGGTATTGATCTCTTAATAGATAAAAAGGAGGCCCCAGGCTCTGCCAGGATCCGCAGGTGTCTTTCTCATTATCTCCATCGACAGCAGAAAGGATTAAAGCCGTGCAGCGGGAGCAATGGGGCTTCGCTTTGTAAGATAAATAAAAATCAATTTTTGTTTATTAGCAAAGCATGTTCGGCTTGGCAGGGTAACAAATCCCGGGGAGAGGTGAAGGAAAAGGCTGCCCGGGTCCCTCCTGCCGCACAGAGCATCACTGCCACCAGCCCCGGGACCCCAGCAAATCGCAGCCAAAATGGGGCTGAAGTGGGATGCAGGAGCATCTTTTCCCCCTAAATCACCTTCTGCATGCCCTCTGCAAACCCCTGCCTCATCACTTAACCTGCAATCAGCTGGCTTTAAGGACACTGCCTTTTATTAATTTTTTTTCCAATTGGAAGCGAATTGCAAATGTTTTATTTGCAAGTTGCAATTTAATCAAGGAATTAAGAAGGCTGCATATTAATTAGGGGCCAGACTCTGGTTGTTTTCAATGAGTGGCAAACCCGCTCCGAATCTGCCTCTTCATCAGAGCCCTCATAAATATTCATCCAATAAATAGCAGATTGGATGCCATTACAGAGACAAGAGAGATGAAAACCCAAGTATCTGTGGAAATGAAGCAGCTGGAAAGCGTCCAATCTCTGCCCCAAATAACAACAAATTGTTATTAGGAGAGGTGAAGCAGCAGCCTCCTTGAGCGCTTGTCCCCATCGCTGGGCAAATGGGGAGATTCATCCTAATTTTTTCCGGGGAAATTCAGGTTATGGACCCCCTTTAGGGACAGCCCCCGGCCGGGCTTGCCCCGGGCTCCAGCTGTGCAGCACATCTGGGGCCGCAGCCCGGCTGCGCAGCCCAAATCATCTCGATTTGATTCCCCACGAGAGGGAGCTGCCTGCCCGCTCAATCCCCTCCTTCCCAGGGAGCCCAATTCCTCCTATTCCTACTAAAACCAGGTTTTTTCTCCCTTTGGTAGGAGCTTGCTGCAGGGTTCCCCCCCGGCACAAGGCTGTGTCCTTCCCCTCGCTTTAGGGGTGGTGGGAAAGGGCTGAACCCCCCCTTGCTCAGCCCCTTCCCACCTCCGGGATGACCATGGCGCAACTGGGACACACTGGGAGACGGGAACTGGGAGCGGGAGGGGATGGGATGGAGCAAGTGCGGGGTCCTGCTGCCCCCGCCGCTGTTCGGAGCCACCCGAAGCCTCCCGAAATGCGCTAATTGCGGCGGGGGCTGAGCTCTTCGTTAGCGAGAGGCGGCTTTGACCTTCAGCGGGCAGCCCTGGGCCCCAGCCGCATCCCGGGAGACGCCGCAGGGCGAGCACGACCACAGCCGCTCCACGCGGTGTCACAATTTGGGGCTGGCAAGGCCGGTGTCTGGGGAGATTAAGGAGATTTGCTTTTAATTAAAGCGCAAGGAGGCAGCTGGCTGGAGCTCTTGCTCTTTTCTCTCCCACCTGCTGGTGCCCGAATTTGACATCGTGGCTTTTTTCTGCAGATGGGGCTGCTGGGACCCAGCCAGGTCCTTGTCACCTCCCCTTGTCCCAGTGGTCACAGGCAAAGGACCTTGGGACTGTTTGGTTGTGCAGCTCCTGTGAGACACAGCCCAGTGTGTGCACTGTCCCCAGTCACTCAAACGTCAGGGACTAAGCCCCCGTGACTTATTTTCAAAGCAAATAACGTGTAGAGTATTTTCAAGTTATTTCCAGCAGTTTAAGAACCTCCCAAGCTCGTCCCTGCAGCTACAAAGGCTCCAGAAACACGAAGGTGTGGAGCCAAGCTTTATCACAAGGCTTTCATGTGATGTTAAGGACTAAAAGAGAAGAAATTAATGGAAATCAAGACTGATCCCTCCGTGGTCACACAGATTGCCCCTCTGGGCCTGCTGTCACCTCCTGCAAGTGCCACAGCTTGTCTGCTCTTCCCTTCTCCTTTGAAAGTATGGGAAAAAATGAAATAGGAAGTCCAATTTCTGTCCAGTTTTCTCAGGGCTTTGCACCCCCTGGGGCATCCCTAGCAGAGCATGGCCAAGAGGAGCCATTGCTGCCTGTGTAGGTGTCCGTGGGCACCCATTGGCATCACCCTCACATCCCACCCAAGCCAGGGACACTTCTGTGGCATAAATAATTCAGGGCAATGAGATAAAAGTTTCCTTGAGCAAGCATTGATTAGACCAAATTGCCTCCCTCACCCTTGAGGAGGTAAAAAATGAGCTAATCACCATTTGTTCTCTCTTGATAGATGATTAACCGCAAATTAGAATACTAAACAGAGGGCTTTGGGTGCGTAAATGAACAGCTGAGAACTAAGTTAATTATTGGAGGAGCCATAAAACTGCTTATTTTTATTCTTGGATTATTGTTTGATGGGGTTTTTTTACCTCTTAGAAAGAGGGAGTTATATTTAAAATGGCTTGTTCTGCTGCTTGTGGACAGAAACACTGCACATAGCTGCACCAGTGGGGTAAACGAATCTCATGCTCTGTCAGCAATAAACAGAGGAATGAATCTCCCCTTTGCTGTGGAGATGCCCAAGGTCCTACTTCTCCGAAGTTAAGATCAAATTTGGAAATTGGCTCTACCCAAACAAGTGACAAGACTCTCACAGACCGGGGGACATGCAATGCTGTCTCGGGGAATTAACTTCGTTAATAGCCCATTCATTTAAATGTAAATGGTGAGCCTGGCTGGTATAATGAGGCTGGGAAAACTTTATTAGAGATCAAATTAAAGGTTTGTGGGTGAGTGAGTGTGTGCAGGAGTGGGGCTGAATGTTGGATTGGGGCTTGTGAGGAGGAAATGTGCCACGGGCATGGGTTTGTACCCAAATGTGCTCAGCTGTAACGCACAGGAGGGAAGGGTGGGTTTGGGGTTAGACCAGTGCCAGAGGCAGGACATGGGGGGGTTAATCCCTGCCCTTCTTTGTGCTTGTCCCATGGACCCATTGAGGAGATGGGAAGGAAGAGGCCATGGGGTTGTGCCACCGATGCCTGATGGGCAGAGCCCTTGGAAGGGTGCACATCCCCCTCATTGGTGTTTTGGGGTCAGCACCAGCTCCGAGGCAGCTGTGCCCCAACGAGCTCCCTGCAAGCAGCTCCCTCCCTCTCCCATCACCATCAGCACCAACCACAGCAGCAGCCACCCCCAGCACAACCAGCACTTTTGGGGGTGCACTCCTCCTTTGGGGTGTCCTGCCACGCCACTCTCCCACCCGGCCGAGGGGGAAGGAGCTGTGCTGACAAAAGGCTGATTTAATTACTAGAATTGTTCTGATTACAGCCTACAAACACTGTTATCTTGTAATTATTGCCAAGAACATGCCATTAGTACATGATTAAACACAACGTCTTGTGGGCTGCTAGCTGATTGTCGGATGCCTTATGAACTTAATTACTTCATGCTGATAGAAAGCAAGTGGAAGGATGGAGCGGGGCAGTGGCTGCAGGGGGGAGCTGGGGCAGGGGCACCCTGAGATGAGGGGGCCTTCAGCTCCCTTCCGAAATGCTCAGCCCATATCCACAGGTGCACTCACAACCCTGGCCCCTTCACACCCCCACAAACCTCAGCCGAGACACAAACAGGGTCAGCATTAGCGCCCTGGTCCTTTCCTTGCTTCTGTCCTGTATTTAAACCCATC
>NW_010184130.1:17461-18529 GCF_000695765.1 Mesitornis unicolor
CCCGCCTGAACCAGCCGACAAACACAGGGCACCAGCTTCCTCCCCGCATCTCCTCCCATTCCGGAGTCTCCATTCAGCAGAGAGAAAACCAAGAATTGGTTTGGTACGTGCTGGTGGCACTGGGGGTATCTGGAAATGCACTGCACCAGGGGTCACAGGACAGCCCATGCACAGTGGGATGGGTGCATGGATGCAGGATGCTCATCCTCACCCAAGCATCGCTGCCCTGGGTCCTGCTGGGCAAAGTGAGAGGAGACCCTGCTATGGATGGGTGAATATCCCACCCACAGCCCCTCATCCCCCCACTCTCTGGAAGCCCCCAAAATGAGCATGGTAGCACCTCACAGTCCATGACAGCTCCAGTTGTGAGCAGCTTGGTTTCCTTCCAGGAAAAATCAAGTGGCTGCCTGCCTCGGGGACCCATCAGCACCTCTCACACGCTGTCACCCTGCCCTGGTGACAAGGACATACAAACTAATCCTGACATCTCATTAGCAGGATTAATTCTCAACCTCATTCTCCTCTTGGATGAGAAATCAGCCCTTCCACTCACTGCTGCACCAAGCCCTGCTCCCCTGCCCAGGGATGTGGCTGAGCTGCCCAGGTTGCAACCAAGCAAAGGGCAGAGACAAGAAAAACACATTTTTCTGCTTTTCTGCCCTTCCACCCAGTGCTTAGGGGTCCCCTCATTCCCCAGCCCCCTTTATGCCCCCACACCATTACCTGCTGCAGGACCCACATTCCCTCAGCAGTGGGACACCTCCCTCTTGGGCTTTCCAGGCACCAAACTCATACAACCTGTAAAGAAAGATGCTGTAGACACACAGTGCAGGCACTGCTGGCCATGGGGCAGACCCACAGCCTCCAAAAAGAGTAGGGGAGCTGCCTGGGTGGGTGCATTTATAGCAGAGCAGCCTTGTGCATGAAGCTGGGATGGGGAGCAGTGCAGTGGGTGCTGCCCACCCCTGCAGGTGCTGCAGGGAAACTCGTCAGCCCCGGTAATTGCTTCCAGGCTGCTTTCATCTGCTGGACTTTTTCATGCTTGCTTTCTAAACGGGGAGCGTGTCC
>NW_010184130.1:18572-18907 GCF_000695765.1 Mesitornis unicolor
TCTGGAAGGGGTTTTCTCCGTATTTGCTCGCTCCCATGGCATCGCAGCTGTAGGGACGCACCAGCCGCCGCACGACGCGTGGCATGAGAAGAAACTCCACGTGTGGGTGACAAATCGGCCCCATGAAAGGCAAAGGAAAAGGGGGAAACACACTGGAAACGGGTCTATTAGCCCAGCCTGAGCACAGTAAAGGATCTATGAATAAAATATGAAAAGCACGAATTTATAATGGCTCATAAACATTTAATCCCCTTATGCAGAACATACATATTTTTACAGCCAGACGTATGGGCTGCAGAGCCCTCTATTTATGGCAGCGCAGTCTGGGGATGCAG
>NW_010184130.1:18938-23043 GCF_000695765.1 Mesitornis unicolor
TGCTGGGCCAGTGCTGGCGGCTGGGAATGAGCCCCCCCAGTCCCTCATTTTCCCCTGGACCCCAACAGTTTGGGGATGAGCCCTTTGCCCATCCCTGTGCCCCCACCTTCTCCACTTGGGGTGATGCTGGGGCTGCCCAGCTGCCTTCCCCAGCTCCTTATGGGTTTCTCTCAGTGTAACTCCACTCAGAATCCACCTTCCTGCACTCAGGAGTAGGATAAAGGTGATAAACAGAGAAAATTAGAGGAAAAAAACGGCCCCAATTGGGCTGTGGTGCTGGGTCCTGGGAGGCGGGATAGCCCTGGGGCGCTGTGTGCTGACCTCAGTTATGTCCCCAGCTTCTGAGCGCTGTTTGCACTACTCCTAAGAGATAATTTCCATTGCAACACCTTTGCTCCCATCAGAAAGCAGCCCGGTGTCAGATCTGCTTTTGCAGCCCCCTGAAAATACCTTTTTCTCTGCCTGCTCCTTCCCGTCCTTTCTCTGTTGCCCTTTATTTCCCATCTTGCAGGAAAGGGAGAGAAAAATCCCCAGCAGATTTGCTGTTTATAGAGTCGTGTTCAACAGGAGCAAATCAATACAATAAACTGTGCAGCGCGGGTCTGCGCCTTGAATAAACAAGATCCCAGGCAATTCAGCCAGGTGCCTGTTATGTTCAGGTACCCCTCCGGATCGCAGCCTGAGAGCAACCCAAAATGTCTCTTTGCAGGAGTTAATTACAGCTCTGCATTTCTCATCTCTCTTCACCACCAGCACTATATTGTATGGCTTCGGGTCAGAGGCAATTTTGGCCGGGCTAGGGGAGGCATCCTGCAGTTTATATTGCCAAGCAGGGGATTCCTGAATTAATCTCGAATTCATTTCAAATTCATCTCGAATTCATCGCATGCAAATATGGTTGGACCTGAGCTTTGGGTTGAAGCACTTGGCAGAGTCAGATTTTGGTTCTTTGCAGCCAGTCCATGCCAAAATCTCCTGCAGAGACGTTGGCGGTGGTGCCACGCGTCCCCAGGACCCAGGGCCATGCTCTGGCCCTGCTCCAGCGGCACACACTGTACAAGCCAGCAATTGCAACTGTCACAACCCTGAGTTACACCAACAAAGGGGGATTTTTCATTAAATGGGAACAATTCTCACTAGCCACCAGTTTATAACAGGCAAAGGCGGCTTCTAAGTGGTCTAACTGGTCTGCAGCAGGAGCGGTGCCCATGGGAGCAGCTCCATCAGCATCCTTTGGGACCAGTCTTGCGCACATCACCTCATGGCTGCCGATGCTCATTCATTAATGTTTCCAAAGCACTTTGAGACCCACAAATGAAGGGTGCTGGAGAGAGGCAACGTGCTATGAAACCCAGAGATGAGCCATCAATCACCGGGCCTGACTGTTGCAATATCATATTTGTAATTGATGGAATTAGCAATGCCTGATCAATAGCCTTAATAATTCCATCAAGGTCATGTCAGCTTTAGTTTCTCTTCTTGTGTTTTCCAAAAGAAACTCATTTCTAAGACTGAGAAATGAAGGTGGTGCCTATGTCTTGCCCAGGACCACTCCAAGGTGATGCCGGGGATGGGGACGCCACCGGTTGAGAGCAGCTATGGCAGAGAGTGAGAATTATGGAAACGCAGGGCTATCAGGTGAAATGGTCATTGCATTTCAAAGCTACAAACAGCAGCTGTAAGCAGCTCAAACCTCAGAGCTCTGCTGCCTCCAAGAATCCCTATATTTACCAGCCACGCTTCAGATTGCTGTCTGAACGAAGGGATTTGATTGTGGTTTAAAACTGGTATAGCTGCCTTTTAGGAGTGTGTTGGGAAGTTATTAGGGAGCTGTTTACCAGGGTTTTGGAATCGTCTTCCACTAAAACCTCGCTGCAGGAGCTTTGCTATTGTTTTACTGCAGGTGCAATAGCAGGTGAGCAATAACAGGGGTGCAATAGTAATAATAACAGGGGTGCAATAATAATAATAATAGGGGTGCAATGTGAGAACCCCTTCTCCACGGCACACAGGCAAGCAGCCTTGGGAGGAAAACTGGTGCTGGGGACCAAAACACATCCCAGAAGAGATGCAGCCTCCCCTGGCTCCTTGCAAAAGGCAAACTGCTGCCCCCAGGATTTCCTGCACAATGGTGGGATTAGGGGCAATGAGCAGCTCGGCTGCAGGCAGCAGCTTTGCCTCTGCTCTGTAAGTTCTGGGGCTGCAGGAGTCCTCTTAAAGGCTGTTTTGTGCTCTGCTGACGACCCTAATCCTCCCTCGCATCAGGGCCCTGCCATTGTCTGGGCTTTACGAGGCCCTGGATCTGCGCTCGAAATCTTTTCGCCTGTATTATTAATCCTGTGTCTCCATTCCTGGGGAGATGGATTTAATGAGGGTAATTATGAATTGCAAGAGAAAAACCGCTCGAGCTGCAAATAGTGCCAGCAATTCCCCTTTTTCTTTCTCTGCACCAGTAACTCTCAAAGTACCAAGAAACGCCGCGTTCCCTGCTAATGCCAAAACCAAGCTCCTGCAGCTCTGCTCCTGCACAGAGACCCCTCTTGCTGCCCCCTGTCCCTGTCTGCTGGGAGAAACGCTCCCCAATTTTAAAGCAAGCAGCAGCCAGGGTGGGATCAGCACCCCCTGCAGTGACACCCAGGGACCCGCTGCACCCCTCCAAGCCCCCAAATCCACCCTGGAAATACCCTTGGAAGCAACAAATTCCTAAACCAGAGCCCCCTTGCCCCAGCCCGGTGCTCACCAGCATCCCGCTGGCAATGAGAAATGAAAGGACATGGGGTTCTTGGTGGCCCAGATTCTCCCAGGGATTTCAATCACATCCGATTTTCCTCATTTCTCCCTTCTCCCTGCCCCAGGGGGTCACTTTAAAACCCTGGGGGCTGTGCTGGGAGAGCAGGCAGCAGTGGCTGTAATGAGTACCCAGGGATCCTGCAAGGAGTTTGATTTCAGTGGTGAAGATGATAGGCACCAGATGTCAGGGAAGTCCAAACCTCTCCTCATTTACCCATCCCTGTCCACTGACCCATCGCCCCATTAACCCATTTCTCCATCACCCCCAGGCAAACTGGTGCATTTATACAGGTTGCTGATCATCTAGTACAAAAAGAGCATCTTCAAAGCCATAAAATCATCTCTGCCCACTGCTCAGCCAGCTTTTCCTCCAAGCCCAGCTCTGCAGCTCTCCTGCTTATCTCAAGTCAATATTTTTCCTTCTGTAGCTTGAGAAACACCAACGTTTTGCATTAACTCCCATTCCCTCTGCCTTATTTATTTACCACCTGCATTACATTACATCTTGGATGGCTTAGCTGCAGAGCCCATATTTCAGACACACAACGGCCAAAGGTGCTTGGGGGGGACTCAGGGATGCGCAAGGATAATTTTTATAAGATAGAGATGGATTTTTATGGCTTGCCTCAACGTGAAGGGATTTGCATGTACATAAATACCGGGGCAAATTCAGTGCTTGTAGTGCCTGTGCCTGCACCGCTGAGTGCTGGTGTGGGTAAGGCAAGCCAAAATCGAAACAAACTGTGTCAGTAGCGTCATAAGAAAGAAGAAATAGAAGACTTTTCATTAAAATCCCTCTTTCCATAAAGATGGATTGAAAGGTGCTCTGCTCCTCCCGGGCTAAACTGACTCCCTATCTCTGGAGAGCAGGCACAAGGTTTCATGGCACCGTAAATGCAGCTCCGGGGCTTCTAGCACCGGATAACAGCGTTGGTGGCCGCGTGACACAGCACCCCGAGCCAGTCTCCATTCACGCTGCTGGTTCGCGTTTGCTGGGGCAGGTTTGATGGGCTGTGTCTGCGTGACAGGTTTATGGTACGTCAGGTATCATCCGTCCTGCCGCGAGCTGCGGTGGGGGTGTCACTAATGCTGGGAGGGGAAGAAGAGGGGAAACAGGATATTAGCAGTTTAGGAGAGTTTTCATAGACTCATAGGATGGTTTGGGGTGGAAGGGATCTTAAAGATGATCTGGTCCAACCCCTGCCATGGGGGGGACACCTCCCACCAAAAGAGGGGGCTCAGAGCCCCGTCCGACCTGGCCTTGGGCACTGCCAGGGATGGCGCATCCACGGCTTCTCTGAGCAACCTGGGCCAG
>NW_010184130.1:23207-23427 GCF_000695765.1 Mesitornis unicolor
TTTTAAAAATCAAGTAGATCTATCCTCTCTCAATTTAAAACCTACCCTTTTTCAGTTCAAAATCTTCCCTTTCTTTTTCTAGCTTGCTTGCTTCTCCTCCCCCCAGCTCTCAGCCATTTCAGACACAGATTAAGCCCCCCCTAATTTCTGCTACCGCAGGGATGAACCTGGAGCATCCTCGGTGTCCCCCTCTGCACCCCCGGGCGCTGCTCCCCGGCTC
>NW_010184131.1:0-475 GCF_000695765.1 Mesitornis unicolor
TGGCCCAATGCGCCAGTCTTCCAGGGCAGCCCTGGGCAGCCAGGCACAGCTCTCAGCAGTAGATGATTTTCCTAACCTTGTCTTCAGTAACCCTTGTACGGGGGACCAAGGGCAGGGGGTGAGGAAGGAGAAGGCATTTGTGGATGCAAGGGGAAATGGAACAGGATCCATGCCAGGATATTGTGTTGCAATGGGGTAAATCCCTGAACATCAGGGGGCCACGGGTTTGTAGCTGGGGTAAATCCCTGAACATCAGGGGGCCATGGGTTTGTAGACTTTATTGGGATTACGTGATATGTCCCAGAAGACTTCACATAGAGAACTGAGAAGTGTTTCTGGTTTCCTCCTACTGTTTCTATGCGTCCATTCTTTATTTTCATCATTATGGTGAAGTTAATGACAGACACAAAGCAGAAATGACTGCAGTGTGTAAAATACGTGGTAGGGCCTTGCTGTAGAAGTACTCACCATAATG
>NW_010184132.1:0-240 GCF_000695765.1 Mesitornis unicolor
GGGGGGGCCAGTGGGGGGGGGGGGGGCCGGGGGAGCCAGGGGAGCAGGGGTTGAGGGAGCAGCTTTGGGGCTCTTGGGAGCCGCTTTGGCTGCAGGAGGGGGGACTGGAGCTGGAGGAGCTGGGGCAGCAGGGGCTGAGGGAGAAGTTGGGGCAGGGACCGGGCTCACAGGAGCCCCTTTGGCTGCAGGAGGAGCTGGTGGAGCTGCAGGAGCCGGCGTGGCAAGGACAGAGGGAGCAGA
>NW_010184133.1:0-798 GCF_000695765.1 Mesitornis unicolor
TGGTGTAACTCATTTCTTGAGGTTCATCACCCGGCTTATGGCTGTCAGCTACCTGATGTGTTGGGACAATTCTCCTACGCAGCTGCATGTTGCTTGTGTATATAGATATATATATATAAACTGTTGTGTCTGCATTCTGTCTGTTTGCTGTAATTAAGATTGTGATAAGTGGGATTGGATTTTGAACATGCTGCTTTCGATTTCAACTGGCAGATGGGAGTATTTTCCTGCACAGCTTCTGACTGGTTTGTGTAACATGCAAACCAATTATTGGTGTTCCTTTAGAAGCAAAACTAAGGTCAATTTAGGTAACAAGTTTTCAAGTTTGCTACATCATTTAGACAGCTGGTCCTGGAAACAACCGCCTAAATTGGGGTATATAATTGGTAAAACATTTTATAGTTGAATTGCTCCATAACATTCTGTTGTAAGGCTACTTGTGTTCTCTCAACGCATCTTATAACAGCTATTGTATTGCCAGGGCACTAGCTGTGATCCAGAATGTCACTTAATTATGTTTGCTCAGAACACTGAAAATAGTGAATGGTCAGCATCTAAAAATTTTTAAAGTTAGTGTTAGAAATACAAAAGTGTTCCTAGGTAGAACTAAGCAAGCAAGCAGAGGTGACAGACTGGAAATGATAGAGATCTTGTCTTTGGCAGTGGTGGAAGATACACATACTAGTGGTATGAGTTATGGCTTTGAGTGCATACATTTGAGAAGTCACAGCCACGAAATAAACTTTTTATTTATGAACAGCTAGACAGCTTTTTATTTGATGCCCTCCTATCTGAACC
>NW_010184134.1:0-2607 GCF_000695765.1 Mesitornis unicolor
TATAGTGGGGGAGTAGGCCTCAGAGGTAGGACTGCAGATGAAGATCCTCTAGGGATAACAGCCATCAAAGAAGGAGGGCCATCCCCAGCAAACACCCCAATTTGTAGTGATCATGACATTTTTGGTATGGAATAATTTTCATTGGCCAGCTTGGGGTCAACTGCTCTGGGTTTCGACTTCCCCCATCCTCTGTGCCTGTTTACCTCAAGAATGCTAAAGACCTTGATCATCACATACCAGTGCTGGCTGAAAAGTAAAACAAAGTGTCACTTTGTTCCCATGAAATCGAGTACTACAGTTTTTGCAGAAAAGCAGCTTTCCTGAACAGAAAACTCACTCTAAAATTCTGTCCCAGTAAAGCAGGAGACACAGGGATCCTCTCTCTCTCCCTATAGCACCATTCCTACCTCCTGCCTGGCCAAGTGTGGTAATGAGCTGACTGCAACAGTGAGTCAGCAACCTTCATGTGCATTTTCCACTGTCATCACTTGCTAGCAGGGTGGTGAAACCTGTCAGCCTCTCCCCTTGGAATTTCACTTCTTTTCTATTTAATCGAAGCCCGAAATAGACTTCAAAGATTAGAGTTGTTTGTAAAGTGTAGAAAAATGATTCAGCATACCTGATACTGGTTCTTGCTTTCCAAGGACAGGTGAACATGAACCTCATAGAAATGTGACAGTTCATCTGAATGTTGTTTCATAAAAACCTTGTGTTCTTTACTTTCTGCATTCATAATTTAGGTCCCTCACATTCTCATTTCTAGTGTTACAGAGCAAAAATTTTTCTAAAACAGGAGAGAAGGGCATCAAATTGTCTTCTACAAAGCACCTGGATTATTGTGATATTTTTTAAAAAGTGTTCATTTCATCTGAATTAAATTTGATTTACTGCCTTCAAGTTTCACTGCTCATTATATCTTCCACTGCATCTGGACATATAATTTGTTATGCTTATGTCCAGAAGACAATAACTTTAATGGGATCATGCCACGATGATTACATAGGAAAGACAGTTTTTGATAAGAAAAATATGATATAATATATAATATAATAATATGATATAATCTTTTGTGAAATATGTGGTTTTCATTTCAAAGATAATCTTCTAAATAGATGGTTTAGAGACATAGGAAACTTTACAAAGAGCTGCAAGGATATAGCTCTAACTTGTCTTAAGTAGTTAGCAATGCTTTCAATGGATGAATTTGTGTATAAATAAGACTAAGATGTCTATTTGGTACTGGGAAATTACTCCTACATGCAATTGCTCATTTATTTTAATATTGGGCTGTGTTTATCACTAGTCAAATACATAAAGACCGGTGGCACTTAAAAATTTGTACATATGTCTGGACTTACTTGTTTGATTTGCACAAGATTGATTATTCTCCAACTACGTCTTCCCCTTCTTTATTTTTAAGGTTGCCAAGTTATCCTCCACCTGGCTGTGTTAAAAATAAATCAAAACTGAAATCAGAACAGGATGGGATCTCCAAAACTCACAAGCTACTGAGAAGGACTTACTCTAGCACAGTTAAGGCAGAGGATGTGTGTGCCACAAAATCTCACAGAGCCTTCAGCCGCTCGTTATTGAGTGACCCTAGGGCTGAACAGACAATAGCTATTAAATCACAAAAACTGTTGAACCGTTCTTGCTCTGCAGCCGTCAAGCAGGAGGAATGCATAACTTTAAAGCCCCATAAGCCATTAAGTAGGTCGTGTTCTGGGGACCCTCGATGTGAGCACAACAGCACCTTGAAGCCCCACAAACTTTTAAGCAGGTCCTACTCCAGTAATCTTAGAATGGAAGAATTGGATGGATTGAAGAATCACAAGTTACTCAGCAAGACTTACTCCAATGCCCCTAAATCATCCAAAATGGACCCTTTCAAGGAGTCCACCATAGCAGAGGGCAGGAGTCTCTCTCTTACCTCAGGGCTCATTGGTATCTTAACACCATCTTCAACATCACCTTCACAAGCTGCTGTGCGTAATACTTTTTTTATTCTGCTCACTTTCCTCCTATTATTTTCCAAATGTACTATTATGCTTATTATGCAAAGGCATTAATACTTAGGACATATGATAGTGAATATATTGGATATATTGAATATATTGAAAGACAAGAGCAACGGAGTCAGCTTTTTAAGGAGAATTTAAACAACTGTGCATGCACATATATTTAAGTTATAAAACCAGAATTTGCTTATGTCAAGACAGATTTTACATCTCATGTTGAATACATCTCAATGTACAGATACTGGCCATGGGAAAAGTTCAATCATCCACTTCCTTTCCTGCCTCCTTTCTTGCTGCAGGAAGAAGGGAGAGTGTGAGCTTCTGTGCTGCAAAATTGGCTAGGTCGCACAGGTCTTTCCTCATTTCCCTGTTTGCTTCATGGGGGAAAAAACAGTCCATTGGCTTGTTAGGGTTCCAATTCTCCTCTCTTTCTAGTCTTTTCAGCTGTGATCATCATCATACTGGAAGGAATGTAGTCATGATTCAGCTCACATCTTGTGCATTTGTGCTTTGTGAAAGATTTAACCTTCAAATGCACTGATGGCAGCCAGAGGTCAGGGAAGGAATTAGGCCTACACTGCCCCCTTTT
>NW_010184134.1:2668-5107 GCF_000695765.1 Mesitornis unicolor
CTCAGACTTAATTCTTCTGGTAAGAGTGGGTCTGTTTGTGCTCTTTAAAGGCACTGGTCTGTTTTCTGTGTTAGACCTGGGGAGACACACTTAGGAGACAGTCCTCTCCACTCCCTTAGCCTGGTAGTACCTTGATGTTCTCAGCATGAAAATGATTCTTGCTTGTAATACCATACATATATTCAAAAGAGTGTATTCTGAATAATGAAGTTACATTGTGTGTGTTATGTCTCATGGTAAATTAGATTAATAAGCTGTGAGTTATACTCATAAAATCTAAAGGCAGAGATATACTATCATAAAATAATTTATATACATGCTGTGTGGTTGGTTCCTGTAATATGCACAGCAAAATTAATTTAAAGTGAGCCAATGGACTTTACATTAACTTCAGGAGAGAAAAGTCTGTTAAGACATCCTTTGCTGATTCAGAAAAAAATGAATCTAAACTGTGACAAGTAAAAAAAGTCTCACTGGTTTTGATAAGATAATGAAGAGTTGAATAAGTGGTATCATTACTGATGTTATCAGCTGATATGGAAAAAAATGCAAGCCCTGCTTGACAGTCTATGAAAGCTACCAGTAATTTATTGCTATAATACATTTCTTTGAGGGAAAATCATCACATACATGGTCAGGTGCAGTTTGACTGATGTTACCAGAAGGGCATCAAGAGTCTATTTCACATTTTATATGCAGACACCAGATATATGGGTAACCTGGGAGCCTAACTGCTATTTGAAGTCAGTGGAATATGGAAGTGATGAATCAGGACCCTAACTTCTCTCCAGTTCTCAGCTTAAATATTTGAATCTCATATATGAATGCAATTAGGAGGATTATTTCCCAGGAGAAAAAAGAGAAAAGTTTCCCAAATAAGCAGTTAGAGAAATGAAAGGAAATAAGACTATACACAAACACAAAAGCAAAAACAAAAACCAACCCTGTAAATGGGGCTGATCTGACTCTTATTCAAAACAAAATTTGATTGAGATAGATATCAGCCAGAAGGAATTTTGTAACTTAGTGACTCCTATAACAAAAGTTCCTTCTAGTTCATTTGTTGTACTTTGAAATAAAAAGGCAGAAAGAACCTGAGGGGGCTCTGAGCACAGAGGTCTGATAGCGTGGTGCTCACAGAAGTGAGATTTTAGTAAATATATAAAAGAAAAAGATTTTCAACTGTTCTGAGAGTTATATTAGTCATTCAAGCCTAAGCACATAGCCCATATTTGGACAGACAATACACAGTTAAAATTAAAAGGAAGGTATCAAATGCCAGTTTATTAGATTGGAATGAAGGCACTGGTGTTTCCATTTGAGATTAAAAGTTTTGGGATGCTGAGATACAAAATATCATCAGATTTAAGAACTATAAAGAAATGCTAAAAATCTACATCACACTCAGCAAACGGTAAAGGATTGATTTGTAATGATTTGTTTATGCAAATGAGAGATCTTTTTATATGCAAATATAGTTTAACATATTTGCACACAAAAAATACATGTTTTACCATTTGCTTATAATTAGTCTACCATCACTGAAGTTGCCTGAACTTTTTCCTTGCAGCAAAATTGTGATGAAAAATGCATTCTGGTACAAGACCATGGCTTTCTTGTGCAGGTAGGATGTCATATCTTACACATTTCTGAAACACTGTGGAGCATTAGCTGACTGTTAAGTATTTTTAAGCAGATGTTGTTTCTCTCATTTTCGTTGTTCTCAGACTATTGAATTTGCTGAGCAGCGGATACCAGTATTGAATGAATACTGTGTAGTTTGTAATGAACCCCATGTGTTCCAGAATGGCCCTATGCTGAGGGTAAGTGATGTGCTTGCTGGGATAAACAATGCATTTTCTAATGCTTTAAATAGCAACGGATAATACAAATCTGCTATAAAAGTATTGAATTATTTCAGATGTGTTTCATCCTAGTGTCCTTTTAAGATGCAAGAATGTAATGCATATTAACTAGATTCTGCTGTAAATTTGAAAAAATGTATTGTAAGCAAGGGAGATGGAAAGCAGGCTTTTTACAACATAGAGGAGTGAACACTTTTGTGCTAGAGTCTTCATAACCGGATAAGCTAGAGAAAGAGATTGCCCGGTCCTCTGGCACTCTTTTAAAACCTTAGGGTCACCTCAGTCCTTTAGCTCCTATCAAGCCATGACCAGAGTATTCAGACACACGGGTGTTAATGCTACAAAGGTCATGATTAAAACCATGGAAAACTGTTTAATACCAGTGTGTGAATGGTCTGACACCTGACCAGCCAATTTCAGAGAACGGAATCATAAAATCATAGAATGGTTTTGTTTGGAAAAAACTTTTAAAATCAAGCCCAACCATTGATCGAGCCCTACGTGCATCACTAGACCATGTTCCTAAGCATGACCTCAACTATGTGTATTTCCCATATGAGTACTCTTTGGTAAG
>NW_010184135.1:0-2505 GCF_000695765.1 Mesitornis unicolor
CCCCACAGCGAGAAGCTGAAGCTGATTGGCCCCGTCATCATGGGCATCGGGCTCTTCATCTTCATCTGCGCCAACACCATGCTGTACGAGAACCGCGACATGGAGACCCGCAGGCTGATGCAGAAGGGTCTCTACTCCATGGCCACAGCACTGGCCTGGATGCGCAGCTCCACACCCCGGGACACTCCAAGTCCCTGGACCTGGGCCGGCCAGGGGTGCTGCTGGTGGCCCCCATGAAGGACCGTAAGAACCGGAGCTGGCCCCGGCTGGACCAGCTCACCCTGGTGGGTTACACCAAACTGGAGAGCACTGGCGCGCCCTCGGACCGGCTGCGGGGAAAACGAGCCCCCGAGCCGCGGCGAGCCCCGGCCCAGCTCCTGGGCGGTGGGAATGGAGGGAGGTGCCCGAGTCTGACTTCCCTTGGGGACCGTGACACCACAGGCCATCACCCCGGCTCCCAGCACCCACCAGCGACCCCAAAACCCCACATCCAGGGGAGTTTGGGGATGGTGTTTTTAAGCAGATGCTAAGAGGAAGGTCCCGACCCGCTGCTCCCAGAGCAGCCCTGGCCTAGGGAGTGATGTCCCCTCCTGGCAGCTCTCCCCTGGGCCTTACAAACCCTTCTCCTGGTGTTTTTTCCAGAGCAAACCCATCACAAACCACGGGATGGGGATATAGGGTGGGCCAGGCCCCACCGCCCCCCACAGCTCTTCATTTCCACAGGGTTGGAGTGGGGGGATGAGATGAGGGGGGGATGTCCCCTTACCAAGCCCCAGCCCACCGGGGAATTTGCTTGAGTGGAGCCCGATGGGACCATTAAATGTTCTCTCGATGCCACATGGTCCCACCTCGTCTCATCATTGGGATGCTTGGGGCTGCTCCGAGGATGCTTCATAACCAGCAGCTGAATATTTGCAGGATAAGGTGATAAACCTCAAGATTTGGGGTTCTTTTTTGGGGTTTGTTTGCAGATTAGGGGTGTACGGGTGCCTGGGGAGCTGCAGGCAGCGAGCGAGGTGCTGCTGCCCACCCTCCCACCATGCAGGCAGCTGCAAGATTAAAATGGGAAGTGGAAATTAAAATGGGCTGGAAAATTACAATTAAAATGAGGGGGAAAATTCAAATTAAAATGGGGTGGGTCTGCTGGGGTGTGGCATTTCCCAAAGCCCATCTGCGGGTCGGGGTGTATTTGGGCTGGTTTCTGTCAGGGTGAAGGATGTGGGTGGTGCGAGGGATGCGATAGAGTGAGTGTTGGTTCTGGTTTTGCTGGGCGCTGTTGGGTGCTGTCACGTAGCACAGAAACGGGACCCTCCCGAAAAGCCATCACAGCAGGAAAATGCAGTAGGAAAATGGGGATAACGTGAAAGGTGAGAGGAGCGGGTGTGCTGTGGTGGGTGAGGACGCGCTGCGGGATGCAGCTCACATCCCATCTCGGGCAGTGGAAGGGAAGCGTTGCTGCCCGTTTCCTTGCAAACGAGCAGTTTTTGCTCGAGTGTTTCCTGATCCTGTCCCTTTGCCGTGTTTGGGGCTGGTCGCTGGGTTGGTGCTCAGCTCCAGTTCCTGTTGGTTCCCCCAGCACATGGCCATGGTCCCTCTCTTGTCCCCGGGAGTGAGGCCTGATCCTGCCCTCCCTATCGATCCAGAGGTAAATGGTGCCCCTCATGCCCCAGTCGCTGCCAGAATCTGGTATTTTTTGGCTGGAAACACCTTGTCTGTCCACAGTGACTGTGTCTGTGGGGCTGGGGGCTCGTCCCAGCCCACCCTGGTCCCCCAGCGCTGTCCTTTGGGGGTGTCGAAGGATGGATCGGAGCAAAGGGGCGAGGGTGGCTCTGGCTCACAAAGCTTCACAGTGCAGCATCACAGCTTCGATGGGATCTTTACTTTTGCCTTCCCGTGTCCAGAGCCCACCATGGTGCACGTGAATGGCTGAAATACGGGTTTTCTACATGAAATTGGGTTGGTTTTGTTGGGGTTTTTTTGATTCCTGTCTCTGCCTCTCCTTCCCTTTGGTCTGAAGTGAGCACAGAGCCTTGGGCCTTGCAAACCACGGAGACAGCATCATCCAGATGGAAACATCCCCACAGAAGGGCTTGGAAATGGCCTTTTCTGGCAGAAAATACATTCCCAGCAGCACAGAGACCGACATCGCCCTGGCCCGGGGCTGGGGCTGGGGCTGGGGCTGGGCTGAGGAGCACCAGTCCCACTGGGGGCTTTTGTCACCCCCGGGATGGGGACGGGGCTGTGCTGGCCATGCTGGGGTCTCTCCCATCACCTCCTGCATTGCCCCATGTTGGGGAGCAGCGGATTAAAGCCTGCAAGAAACAAAACCACTCTGTGTTCCTTTTAGAAAGTCAGGATTTCCACAACTTTTGAGGTTTTTCCTCCCTTTCCTCCCAAAACTCAGCATGTTTTGTTTCAATTTTTAATTTTATTTTATTATGTTAATTCCTGTTTTGCCTTTCCAACAGAAGCAACATCTGCAACTCCCCCAGCTGTGGGGCTGCT
>NW_010184135.1:2560-9676 GCF_000695765.1 Mesitornis unicolor
CCTCACCCCTCAGTGTCTCTTTCCCGGCTTTACAAGAAAAGGCCATCTCTGTTTCCAATGCAAGCTCCCCCAAAAGGCTGGGTAGCAGCACCCCGTTTGCAGGGATGGGGCTGACGGCTGCGGTTCGGAGCCCACAGCATCCCCGAGGCTTCACCAGGAGCGATCCCAGTCATTTATTTGCCTGCTTAATCTCAGAATTATTTAGGTACTGGTTCAATGCAATAAACAGCAACGACAGAATGTCACCAGCAGGGTCCTGCCCCAAAGCAGCATCCGGGGGATGCCCAGGAGCTTGTTTTTTTTCTCTGAAAATAACTTTTCATTGGTGGTTGGGGGAGGTTCATTACAGCCCACGGCATTAATGGGGCACCCGAGGCTGTGCAGCTCCAATGGGGCAGAGCTGAGAAACATCCCCCAAAGGGACAAGAAGGGGGAGACAGAGACAGAGGGGCTGGAGCAGCCCCCCAGAAAACCAGCAGACCCCAACTGGAAGGGCTCCAACCCCTGAGCAGCCGAATCGGCCGCAGCTGGGGGTGATGGCTCCCACCCCACAGCTGATGCTGCTCAGCCCATCAGGTCCCATTGAGCTGCAGCTGCTTTGCGGCCCTTCCTCCTCTTCCTCTTTCCTCCTCCGTCCTCCTCCATCCTCCTCTCCTGGCAGTGATGGAGACTGCAGCTCTGCCAGCCCCGTAAGTCATTCTTTAAGATTTAAAGTCTCACAGCCATGTGTTTGTGGTCCAGCCAGGGACTTGTGTTATTTAGGGCAAGTGCTCTCTCTGTGCCATAAATCTCCTCACCGAGGTGCTGGGATGATGAAGTGTTGGGGCTTTGTGTGCTGGGGCTGTCGTGATGTGTGCCCAGCGAGGGTGTGGGGCTTTGCACCCTGCGTTTGGAGATGGGGTACGGATGTGCTGTCCACTGCTATAAAACCTTGTGACCCTCTGGCAAGATGTGCAGGGGGCTGCTTTTGGGTGCTCTATTTTAAAAAAATAGGAAATAAGTGCAATGCTCAGTGGCTTTCTGCATTAATGAGCCCATAGTGAGCCAAGTGCGCTCATCTTGGTGCTTCCCGGCATCTGAGGGAGCTGGGATGGGGCTGGAGCTGGGCTGGGTTGGGGGCAGTTGCTTGATTTAGTTCTTTTTCTCTTTATTTTTGGGCTTTTGTGGGTTTGGGGTATCCTGTCCTCACTGACACCTCAGGCTCTGCACATTTCTCCTGCAGAAATGGGCTGACCCCTCCCTGGGGCTGGTGCTGGGAGGGATGGGGTGAGCCCAGCTCCCAGTCCGGGGTCTCCCCCCTCAAATCAGCACTGTGTGTGTGTGTGTGTGTGTGTGTGTGTCCTGTCCCCACTGCTGGGCGCTGGAGCCCAAATCTCTGGGGCTCTGGATTGGAGCCCACTGGGGAGCGCTGCCCATGGCGGGGGCAGGAAAGGATGTGCAGATCGGGGGGTACCTGTGGTGTGCAAGGGGTTAACTGGGAGTTGGGACACTTAAGGACTGGGAATTTGGGCTTTGGGAATAAATTCCTACCAGTGAAGCACCTGGGCTGTACTGGTGCACACTGGGGTGTAATCCCACCCGTTGGTTTGGTTTTCCAGCTTCCCGGGGGCTGGCGTGGTCCTGGGATGCTCTGCAGAGCAATGGGGGTGCTCTGCTCCCCCAAACCAACTGGGGGTAGCTCCAGGGGGAGCATCGAGCCCTCGGAGCCGGGGGGAGGGAAGAGCTGTGGGGGGCTCATGCTCATGATCTTGTGGGTGACCCATGGGGGTGCTTACCCTGGGGGGGCAGAGGTGAACCCGGTGCCACAGGATGGGAGGTCACCCCCTGCCTCCAGCTTTGGTTTACCCCCCGTGCCTCAGTTTCCCCAGTCATGGAGCCCAGGGCTCAGCCCAGTGTGCCTGATCCAGCCTGTTGGAGTTCCTCCCTTTCAGCCCTACTGACTCTGGACACTGAACCCCTCCGGGCTCTGGAAGGGCTGGAGTCGACCTCACAGCGATTCCCCTCAGGGGCCTTAGAGCAACCTCGGCCCCAGGCTCCTGCGTGGACCCACAGGGGCACACAGGGCTGCCTGAGCCCCAAAACCTGAGAAGATTGACCCAAAAAAAACAACCTGGATGGGAATGCACTGGAGTCTGACTGGGAACGTTCCCCTCCTGGCTCAGCGGCTGCTCCTTGGGGTCTGGGTCCGGGATGGGGACATGGGGAAGGATCAGGGATGGGCGATGAAGGGAAATGGCTTTGGTGGATGCGTCCCAAAGGATGGGACCTCCAAGATGGAGCCATTGCCTTTGGTGTGGGATCTGGGGGCTGGAGCTGGTGTGGGACCCCCCAGGAGCCCGGTTCAGCCTCCCCAGAAGCTGCCGCTGCCTTCTGCGGGTGTTGGGACAAAAGGGTTGCTTGGTTTTATTGTATTTTTATTATTATTTATTTGCATCTCTGGATTGCCATGGTGTTTGTTTGCCTAATGTTTTCCTTTGCTTGTAGCCAGGCAAAAAAACACCACCAGGCTCGGGGCTTGGCAGGCTTTGCTGTTTAGTGGGTGGGGAAACTGAGGCACGGGGCTAAAGGGAAGCAATAGGGCTCAAAACCTCCATGGATGGGGGGCTAACAGCACCCCCTGCTTGGGACACCCGGCCTGGGGGAGGCTTTAAGAGTGGGAAGCTTTAAGAAGAAGCCTTTAAAGCCTTTCCAGTTGCGCTGGTCTCCAAGGCTCAGTGGCAGAGCCAAGGGGGTGGCTGAGCATTGGTGTTTGCTGTCCCAGGGGACAATGAATGAACATCCCTGGGCATTTGAGATGGGGCTGAAACGTCCCCTGTGCTGGAGGTGGCCGTGCACCCACGATGGCAAAGGTCCCGCCTGGCAGAGCATCGTGATCTGGGGAGACAGGGACTGACACCCCCAAAGTGTGGCTGAGCAGTTGAGCTGGGTTTTTTTTTGGCTGTTTGTCCCCAGGGTGGTTTCTTTGGAGTCGCAGCTCGTGCCCACTGTGGCTCCTCGCACCAGGACGGGGTTTATTTAAACCCATTTTGGCGAGCCAGAGCACAGCCCGATCCTCATCGGGGTGAACACGGCAAGGAGCCCGGGGCTGCCCCAGCTCGGGGAAACGGCGCCGTGTTCAGCTTTGCCTCCGTGTTGTGAATAAATCAAACTGCTGGGACGTGTTACGATAAAGCAGCTCCCCCCACGGCCGTTTCCCAGCTGTCCAGGGCCCATTTCTCTGGCTCCGTTGTGATTTCTGCTTTCCCGTACATCAAGATTTAATGCTTGGAACAGTTTGAAAGCGAACGGGCCAAAGGCAGGGTGTCAGGGAGGTGCCATAACTCGTCCCCAGAATTAATTTGAATTAATGCTGCTTTTGGTATGTGACTACAGAGACGTGCACGAGCGGAAACGGGGCCGTGTAACCCTTCCCTGGCTGCTGGGGAAACCGAGGCACAGGGGGAAACCGAGGCACAGGCTGCCCCTGCCCACAGGGATGCTGTTCCCAGCCAGTTCCCAGTCTCCAGCTGCCCTAACTGGGCAAACTGGTTTTGTTTTCTGCGGGGCTGGCAGCTGGGATCCCCATCAGCTTTCTGCCTGGTACGTGGGTCCCTCCTAAAGATGCTGAGGGCAGGAAAAATGAGGTGGGACAAAAACCAAGCCAGGTTGGACATCTCCCCCGCTGCGGTTCACTCACATCGGCAAAGGCTGCGATTCACCACGGGTGTTTTATATCAAATGATATAAAATGGGGACTCGGGGGCTCCCTTCTGGCCCTCTCTGGGGGCTCTGGTCCCGCACACAGCGGCACTGGTGATGGGGAAGCTCTGGTTTGGGCTGGAAAAAGCAAATTGCCCAAAAAACCAGGATGGACAGAGAGACCCAGAGGAGGGCAAGAACCAAGGCTTTAGCACAGGGAGACAGTTTTGTTTGAAAATTTATTGAAAAATGCAATACAAGAAGCAATACTGAACACTTAGGTCTGTCTAAACGCTACGGCAACTTTCCCTTTGATTTACTATGAAAGTCCAAAATAACAGCTCCCACCGCTAGTCGATCTATAAAGATTTGCCATTCTAAAAGTGTCTATTGTTATAAAGAGTGAACGGCTAGCCTAGACAATTCACAATTGCCTTAAAAAATTTTACAAAGCTCCTTCATGTTCTCAACTAAAATGTATTATTTTTTTTTGTTGTTTAATTTTTCTGTTTTTTTATTTTTTAATTACAAGTTCCATCTCTAAGGCTGGGACACTACCACCTCTTAAGGTAAAAATTGTACAATGAGGAAAATCAGCAAACCACAGTTGATTAAAACCAGAAATCAGGCAGTCCTTGGCTAACACATCTGCGCTGGTCAGAGATCGCTATGGGGCAAGCGGCGCTCCCGTTCCCGTTTGATGGAGGAGAAGACGAGCTCCTTGCCTTCCTTTCTATAAAAACATTCATTCATATATAAATAGCTTCCATATAATGTGTATTATACAATCGAGACAGTCTCTGGGTGAATCGGTGGAGTGGGAAGAGCTGGGAACATTCAGATCAATAGACTTTACTGAGCTGGTTTGTCCAGAGGTGACACGGCACGCCAGGAACCAGGATTTACAAACCCAGCGGAGGTGGAGGGGCGCGGGCAGCCCCGCATGGATGAGGGAAACTTCTTCTGTGCCCAAATTTTGGCTTCTTCCCAGGCTCCGCTGCAGCTCCCGGGCTCTCCCTGCACTGGAGGGAGGCAGCAGGGCCGCAGATCCCCCCTGGGGTCCAACAGCAAAGCTCAGCCCAGGAGGGAACTTGGTTAAAATACTCGAGGAGAAGCAAGAGATGAGGAAGTGTGAGAATGAACGATGTGGAAACAGCCACCCGAAATCCAGGGAAAATAAAAACCAATACAAAAACAGGGTTATTCTAGACTACAGGCCCTTAGAAAGCGACGTACACAGCCATGGCGAGCACATCCTTTAGGAGAGGAACGGCCTCTGGTGCCAGGTTTCCCTGCTCGAGGGGGTTCTGGGCACCCCAAACTGAGCACCCGGGGCCAAGCTCTGGCCTCGCACCACCTTCCTCAAATTCTCGTGACAGCCACGTGCTTTAAGTGCTCTGGAGAAACCTCATTTGTCCTCCTGGCTTTGTCGCTGAAGCTCAGGAATCCTCTTGGTGCCCGTTCACTCCTCAGGTGGCTGCTCCAGGGGAAAAAGGGAGGCAAAACCCTGAATTCCTACAAAAAGGACATGGCCAGAGGGGTGCTCAGCACAACGGGTGTTTAAGGCAAGCATTTACCCAACTAAGCTGAGAGCAGCAGGGACACGGAGCTGTTAAAGGATCTGGGTTGCAAAATGAGGAACAGGCTGTCCAGGCAGAAATAGGAAGATTTTGTCCCTGTGCTGCACCACGGTGGAGCTGGGGGCTCCCAAAATCCCTGCGGAGGGCAGAGCATCACCGAGGCGACCGCACATCCCGAGCATCCCGAGGCTGAGGAGGACCCAAGGCTCAAAGGAAGCCAAAATCCAGCATTTTCAGCCGTCTCCAATCAATACTGACAGCTTAATTACAATTGCACCTGGATCGGAGAAGCCACACCAGCCCCAGCGGGGTCTGTTTGCAGCTACACAGCAAATCCTTGCAGCCCGAGCTGAATCCAGTGACTTCTGAAACACATTATTCTAATTTAAAATAGCAGAGAGCTTTTTTTATTGCCATTTTCTTTCCATCCTCGACTGAGGAGCAGCAGCAGAGCACTCCATGCCCTCAGCTACCAATGTGCCACACTACATATATATATATTTATATTAAAAAAAAAATAAATCAAAATCACAAGTGTCCTGAAGTGTTCACAAGTGTCTGGGCAGGCTCTGCACAAAGCTTGGTTGGTTTTCTCCTTTTTATATTTAAATGCTGGAAGGAGAAAACCAGGGCACGAGTAAAACCTCTCCAAGCAGCTCAGGCAGCAGCAGCAGGAGCTCAGCCCCAGGCGCTGTGGGGCACATCCAGCCCCAAAAAAGGTGTTTTCTGGTCAGCCCCACCAAGCTGACGATGGCCCCGGTGCTCTTTAAGCTCAGCCTAAAGCTGCAGACACCGACCCTGGTGTTTCAGCCCAGCAAAGCGGTCACAAAGTCAACACACAGACCCTTAAGCCAGGGTGGAAGAGGAGTGACAGCCCTGTCCTCGTGGTTTGGCTCTCCCATGACCCGACACCTCCTATGATTTCTTGTTCAGCCTCTCCAAATACAGCTTACAGGCCTAGGAAGGATTGTCTGAAGGTACTTTAATTCATTTTTTAAATTAAATGATAGTAGGATATGCGTCCCTGGTGTACAGGACTTGTTTAGCTTTAAATATCATGTGAGGGGAGAAAACAAAGCAACCCATGACTTACAAAAAAAAACCAAAACCTCCCCTAATTTAAAAACCACGAACACAAACAAGTGAAAAACAAATATCAGTCACTGTGAATGCTGCGTAAGCCTACCTTAATAGCATTCCGAGTCCAAACACCTTAAACGCACGCTGCTAAGGGCTTTTTAATTTAATGGCATCTAGCAAACACAAACAGGGTGGTAGCACTCGGCAGAGACACACAGGAGGAAGGCGAGGTGCTAGCACAGTCCTCTTAAAGCTCTAGGATTCACAGTATAAGATACTCGAAGCAACTTCCAGTATTCCTTAAACCTAATCAGCTACTCAGGTGTGTGCATAGGCTACACCGCACAACCCTACTGTGTTCACACATCCAACGGGGAGGAAATCTGGAGCAGCAGCTCCGCTCTGCACGCCCGGGTACCACGGCGGAGTCTCAGGCTCCCTAAAGCTAAAAAAAAAGTGAAAATAAATCAAGATGCAATCGGAAATGCTGCACAAAACTGAAGTCTGACTTGGTTAAAGTGACTCTCCCGGCAGAAGGACCCATGGCTTTTTGAAGGCGCGTACGGATCCCGCACTCGGACTACGCACGGATGTGGCTGATCTCCGTTATCCCTGACGAGGCGGAGGGAATACGACTTAAAAAAGCGACCCTGTGAGCCCTGCGAGGTGTCGGGGTCTGCGTCTGAAGAGGCTATGTGTGAGAGGGAATGCAAAATTGGAAACCTGTAAAAAATATTCAGTACAGTTAGAAATATGGCATACTTTTGTCACTATATAT
>NW_010184136.1:0-19944 GCF_000695765.1 Mesitornis unicolor
GATGATCTTTCAAGGTCCCTTCCAACTTCTAGCATTCTGTGATTCTGTGTAATAAATATTCACAATATCATATGGGTTACTGTCCTATTCAAAATACATAATCTTTCACAACAGGTGTCACTTCACCCCCATCTAACTATGATCACCAAAGACATGGGAGCTGCTGTAGTTTCTTCTCTACAGAATTTATCTGTAAAGTTTTATGAGGTTATGTTCCTCCTCAAAGTCAGTTCTCACAGTCACAGCCTGGATTCCACTTGAGGTATGCCAGTAATGTAGCAGCGATGTTTCAGTCTCTGTCTGGAGGCTTTTTCCTCAAGCCTCAAGTACCTGCCAGTCTCTTACTTCTGACCTCTCCATGTGTTCAGCTTGCAGTAAGATTGCCACGAAGATGCAAGTGGCAGCCTTGAGTACAGATGACCCCCACCCCATCATCTTGGTTCTGTGTCTTCTGATCATTCCATCTATCTACTTACAGGAAGATGGAAGGTGTTTTAGAAATGGCCATCCTGATGGCCAGCTCACACCTGTTACAGGAAGACAAGGATGTGTTCCTATGCAGATAATTGCACATCTGTGCATCCTTCTCTCTTCCTACCAAAGACACCTTCCCATCCATTTTTTAATTAGAAGTTGAACCTCGTTTAATGTTTGAAGTACATTTACTTGTTGTCAGTATTTTTCTAAGTTGCCATGTTCAAGCACACATTCTCAGTGCTTTAAATGCAAGAAAGGAAGCCGTGGATCTGCGAAAAGTTTTTACTAAAATGTGCACAGACACACACAAAAGCTCGAGCAATTTTCATGAACCAATTAAATGGACCCCATGTCCCTAATGAGCAAGCACAAAGATACAATTAACTGATATTTTATGTGCTAAATGAATCGACATTTACCCACACAATCTATAAAATTAATTTGGCATACTGTAACCCTTGCAGATTGGCAGTCAACTCACAACCGGATTCTAAAAAAAATTAAGCACCACAGGCATTTCAATACCCTGTAACATATCAATAAACCATGTCACAAGGTATTTCTCAATCCATAAAACAGCACAAGCATTAGCATTCGATTCCTCATTACAACCATCACATATGGCATAAGTGTTAACTTGTACAGCTTCTTAAACTTCCTTGACCCTAGCTCCATATTACTTGGGAGAGAGCACTTGTGTGAACTGAAGAGAGTCCCTCAACAACAGCAAACTTAAGCATGCAAAATACTTCTTTTTAGTTTTGTAGACTTGTTATCCTGGTGTGAACTTGCAGTCCTGTGCAGTGTTTGTAATATTTGCATTTTGTGCTCCTGAATCAAGTGCTACTTTTCCTTCAGTCTTGCAAACAGGTGTTCCAGCACCAAATGCTGAAGGCATATTTGAATTTCTTTGCAGTCTCATGGTTTGTACGTGAGGTTTTGCTATCAACTGGAAAAGAAAAGACAGAAAGTCCAGGAACAGAGGTGGTCAAAAGCCTCCTCATGATTGCTTCATCATTGGTAAAGTCAAAGAATGGATATTCTGAGATCCCATGCTGCAACTTGCCAGTGCTTTGCAGCGATGCCCATGTGGTTTCCCAAATCCATGACACAGTACTCATCTCAGATAACATGCCTCTTGGCTTTTGTCTGAGCACAAACTGTATGCATCTGAGTTCTTGTGCTGCAGTTGGAAATCTACATTATCTGGAAACTGTACTTAATTTCAGGTGCACTCTTAAAATAGGAGTTCCCAGTTGGTAACAGGAATATAATCCTTCATCACTCGCAACAAAACTGTTGCCTGCCAATGGTTGGTTAGCCGCGCAACCTGGGGAAGATGTATCTCAGATAGGAATACGAGCCCACAGCCATAAGACCATGGCCTTTATTTGTGTGTTGTGGTGCAAAAGGTCTTTTCAGGTCCTGTGTCTTTGTCTGTCCTGCAAAACAGATCAGGGCTAAGACATGAGATTGAGTAAGGTGTCATTAATCCTTCACACTGCTTAGCTCCTGACACCATTTTGGTCTGTGCCAACTGGCACTCTCTGAGAGATGCCCAGGAACAGTCCAGAGAAAAGCATGTGCCAGAGACCATTTCCAATACATTGTGGGAACTATGCTGCTTACTTCCTTCAGCCCTTCACCATCCTTCAGCACTGTCCAGCAAGCTTTGTACACACCGATGCTCCTTCTGCCCTTGTGTCATGCTCAGAGACGCAAGAAGAGACACACTTTGACTCATTGTACAAAAACACCTCTCTGAGGTATGGTAGCAGAGCCTCTGAGAACTGAAAATCAGACTCCACGTAGGACCCAGAGGAGAATGTGGGCCACATGCTACTCAGTGGATATGTAGCTCATGCCACCTGGCTTCAAGGCCAGTGAACCATTCAGTGGCTTTGTTTTCTTTAAGAGTATAGAAGACAGATAGCCTGCACATCTGCTTTTTTGGAAGAAGAAGCTACTCTTAGCCAAGCTGTGTCTGTGAATGAGAATGATCCCACTGTGCTGCAGTTCTTCAGTAAACAGACAGATTGACAGGACAGGGAGTAGTACTTGCTGTATTTTTCAGCTGTTTTCCAAAGTACTTCAACAACCTCTGTGTCCATTTTCTTTCTGTTCTGTATACTAAAGAATCCTTTTTTATCTGTCTGAATGATTACTCCCAGAAATGGAAATTTCAAGACTGTGCTTAAGCAGGTTATCACCAAAAGACACCTGGTTCTGGCCAGGGAAATGCCCTCAGTGTATTAAGCCAAACAAGCTTCACACCATGGACGGTGGGCTGAAATAACTTCTGCCCTAGGGATTGTTCAGGAAAGAGTACACAGCCCCATCTCTTCAATAGCACTGTAGTGGATTTGGCTGGGAAGGAGATTATTTTCTCCACAGCAGTCTGTTTGGTGCTGTGTTTTAGATGGTTGGCCAAAATAGTGTTTTAGCTCTTGCTGAGCAGTGTTTACACAGTGCCAAGACCTACTCTGTTTCTCACTCTGCCGTCCCAGTGAGCAAGCTGGGGGCGACAAGAGGTTGGGAGGGGACATAGCCCCAGGACAACTGACTCCAGCTGACCGCGTGAATTTTCCAGACCATATAAAATCATGTCCAGCAGCAAAACAGGGGGCAATTTTTCCAAAATAATTGTTTATTGGTGACTGGGCATTGGAGTGCTGGTGGTGAGGAATTGCTTTTCTATCACTTGGGGTTTTTTTCTTTTTATTTTTTCCTCCTTCACTTTCTAAACTGTCTTTATCTTGACCTACGAGGTTTTTTTCCCCTCACTTTTGCCCTTCTGACTGTCACCCCCACCCCACTGGTGGAAGTGACTGTGTAAGGGCTTACCTGCCAGCTAGGGTCAGGTCACCATAGACATAATTCTCTGTCTGTCTGTCTGTCCACCTCTTAGAAATCCTTTAGTTTTGAATCCTAACACCTTTCAGAGAATATCCAGAAGCACAGAATTGAAACAGGTGAACATAGCTTGGGTCCATTAGACAAAACAGCGAGGATAAGAGAGCAGCAATTTGCCTCCTCTGAGTTTGCAGACCACATACCCAAGGATGCAGATACTCATCCCTAAAGCTTATGGTTCCATTTTGTGTCCAAGTTTAGGAATACCTACCTGGAATAAGAAAATCTAATCACTATTAGTGAAAAGAATGCAAGTATAACAAGGTCATTTAGAGTGACAGTAAACTTTTCACTTAAAGTCTGGAAGAGCTGTAAACTCTACAGGGACCAGTCAGCAACCTCTGCACAGAGTCTTACTGAGCATCGTAGATACAATAATGCTGGTAAATGGAATTTTTATAAGATATCCTGTGGCTGTTTTCCAGGTTGTACAGGCATTTTACTTTGAAAAATTACCCATATCTCAGTGAATGACAGCCAGAGCTATTCTATTCTTACCAATATTGGCTTGTGGAATTGAAAATGATGAATTGCTCAAATTTGGTTCCATTCATTCTTAACCGTACTTAATAGCGCTTTTAATCAAAGAGACTTGTTATAAAAACTATGTAAATTCAAGACAGAAAAAAATCTTTAGAGAGTAGGAAAATTATTTATTAAATACATTTCTGGGCATAGTGCCAAAAGCTATTAAACTAATCTATAACATTTTGGGAGAAGTAACATGGAATATAATTTTGTCATCCATACAAATTTTGGGAAGGCTGCCATCTTGATGACTGTAGAAAACATGAAATTATGTAAGTACTGGAACTCTCCAGGTCTCCACTCTGAAGTCAATGAAGTTACTCTGACTTACACTTTGAAAATGATACCAGAATTTGGCCTAATTTTATAGGAAATATATGCAGAGAAAATATTTCATTTTCAGAGAGACTACTTCAGATTGTAGAGTTAAATCATCTTCCCTAGACTGAGGGACTTTGTTCACCATAGAGCCAACTGAAATTTTTAAAAAGGGTCTCTAGATCCACATGGGAAGCATTAAATATCACCAAATCATAACATGATTTCAAAATATGCAACTTCCTTCTATTTCTTGTTTGGTTTTTCAAAACCTGGGCATCAGGCACATCCCTAGGAAAGGGAGGAGGCCAGAATGGTCCATCAGCTCATGGGTGGGGGTCAGGATCAGGCCTGATGAGGGTAACCAGGGTAAGACACAGCTTCAGGGTGGTGTCAGGGCCAGGCTGAAGCCAGGCCAGAAAATCAGTGTGTGGATTGGATCAGATCAATGGGATTCATGGCTGTGGAGTTGCTGGAGCAGTAAGTAGCTCAGGTGATATAGTGGTAGACCCTCAGCTTCAAATAAAGTGAAGGGGGCTTGGCCGTGGCTGAGGCCTCCCCATAGAGCTACCTGGGAGCCTCCCTCCAAGGGCACCAGAGGAAGAGGGCCCTCAACTGCACCAGCTCCAAACTGGCCCTTAGCCCTGAGAGCCAAACCTCCTGGAGGGGAGATACACTCAGGACTCTGACACTTGCATTTGAGGATCTCTTTACACTCACAATATTGGGGCATGGTAGAAAGCATGCAGATGCTGGTGTGAGAGTTTAACAGATGGACTGGTATTACTAGCAGAGGTCTGTGTTTCAGTGATTGAAACGAGCAGCATGGAGATTCATACTTTTGCTACAGAAGAGGAAAATTGAGTCCTTTAGTCTGGTGGAGGAGGAAGAACCGCCAGGGAGATGGGGAACTGAGCTTCCCTCAGCATTTTGAATGCTTGAGTGTTGAATAAAATGTTTTTGTGAAAACCATAAAAGTGGAGGCTGCAGTGAGCAGAACAGAAGATGAAGGCAGCCTGGGTGGCTGGTACAGATGTGGGACAGACTTTGTCTTACAGATATTACAAAACAAGACCTATTAAAGCTTTAGGTGGGACCCAACTGAAAAGTCTGAGGAAGGACCCTATCATGGCTAATTACAGATAAGCTGCTGAAGCAAGTGACAGTAACAAATTTGGTGGCATTTTTCATTGCTGCTAAAGAAAGGTCTGTAAGCCATTGTGAAAAGCTACAAACCATGGCAAGGTTTGCTACAAAACATTGGGTGAGTGCATACTTTTTAAAAGACTGCAAATGGTCATACCATTAGCAGAATTTAATCTCACTTAGATGCAGGTTGGGATTTCGCTGCTGTCTGTGTATGCAACAACAACTTCATTCCAGACATCACTGGTTTAAATTCAAAGAATGCGACAGAAAACGACAGTCTGAGATCAATGGCTGTCATCCTATGGAAAGTGATAAATACATTTCCCTTCCAAAGAGTGTTTCTAAACAATGTTTTAATATCTCTGTGGAAAATAAATGCAACTCGTAGCTAATCTGAAAATGCAATTGACTCCTATGTGAGGGACTGGCATTAATTTGTTGGTGTTTGCAAACTTAGAAGTTGTGTCTGATATACCGAAGTGCTACGAAGAAATCAGATGCATTAACAGATTGAGACACATGCAAATGACACGTTTCTCTTTACAATATGGTAGCAAACAAACATATTTTAAATAAGACTCCATACTAATTCATTCTCTAAAGTAGAAAGAAAACTTGATTTTACCAGTAAAGATACAAAAATGTACTTAACCCTACATTCTTCTTTATATCTATGGTAGGCAAGTTTAAAAAGTGCTATTCAATCAGAACATTGTAATCTACTTCACTTTGCATTGGGGTAGATAAGTAAAATGGATTTAAGATGGTGATGATTTAAGTTTGTGCATTTATCATGAGTCTTATCTGTCAGAACCAGCCACGTACAACTGATAACACAGGAGCTGACAAAATGGTAAGGATTTGGAGGAACTGTTGCAAGAGTGTCTGGTTCTGTTAAAAAACATTAGTCAAGGGAGGATAAAGCTTGGAATTAGAGCTTTTTGTTTAGTGACCGTGGATTCAAACACTTGGATTTTATCTTTTGTGAGGTTATAGTTTCAGAACGCCTTGGCTAAATCATCTGCTTTAAAAGATCTTTCTTGGCTTCATTAAACGATGACCGTATTTACATGGAGTTTTGAGACGTTGTCTCCCTTTTAGCTTTCTCTCTGGCTCCACTCAGACATCTAGCCAAAGGCTGTATTGGGAATCTGAGTCTTACTGACTGAGACCCTTGATATTAGGTGGATTTAGCTGCACAGCTATATATCAGGTGATGGTTGCTTCTGTCTTCTTGTCTTATCAATACAGATTTTGCCTAATTGTTTAATCTCACTGATTGTTTCTTTTGTGAAGTTCAGAGATATTGTAACCCAGCAATATATCTCTGAACTTCACAATATTGCTGATGGGGCTGTTCACTGTTTTCTGCACTATAAAACTTGTCACTCTTTGCTTGTGCCATTTACAGTTTGAGTGCCTGATGCTTCAAGGAACATTAAAAAAGACATAAACTAGTATGGTTCCACCACAATATAATTCCTCATGATCTGTATCCCCTTCCACATTTGGTATTACTAAAGAAATTTGCTGTCTATGTGATCATGATGTTGTAGTCACGAGAAAATTCTGGCTGATTAAAGTAGGTATTTGTTTCAGCTTTAGAATTAAAAGACCACTTTGACCGATCAAGGTAGTTAAAGTAGGTTGATGATTAAGTAGTTAGAATGAGTATTTGATTAAACTACAAAGTTAAGAAAAAGACTACAAGATATATTTGTATAAGTACTTACAGAAGGTATGTACCATGCTCAAGAGAATTAGACAATGGCATGAAGGTAATAGCTGTGGTCAGACCGCCATAAGAATAGGCCATAACTTTTCTTTCTTTTTCTCTATGTCAAAATCATATAGGGGTAATTCAGTGTTTTATATGGCGCGATAGTAGGGAACCAATCAAGGTGAGGGGCAGAGTAAAAGGTGATCATCTTATGCATGCTCGTATGATTTAGCTTTGTTAAAAATGTATAAATAGGCTGTGAAAATGCATGGACTTCAGAGCACAATTAGAGGAGCTATCCTCTGTGTCTCCCCAGAGCTGCAATAAAGAAGTGCCTGCTTATCTGCAATTGCGTAGATAAGTTTTTCTCGTCGTGATTGCGACCCTGTCAACAATGATACAACAATTGAAAAAGAAACACAGAAAAATAGAGATAAGCAGCAGTTTTAGACAAATTTATGAGAGCCTGGTGAAGTTTTAAGTTCTGAACAATTTAGAAAGACTAAATGTCAGGACTTCCATTGCATAATTAGTAATATTTTAATTCTGAAGGGAAAAAAAGTTATAATTCAAAGTATATCATTTCAAATATGTGCACTGAATTAGTAAGATGAGCCAAAGGGTCTGTCTGAGGTAACCGAAAAAGCTATTTGCATATATTATGTTTTTTTCTGCACAAAGTTCTTTTACTGTGTGAGTCATAGGCCTCTTCGAGGTCCTAAGAAGATCTCTAGCAAGTTTTCTCTTGAAAGAGTGAGCTGGAGAATTAGAGAAACATAAAACCTAATTAAATGTAGTTGATGCTATACTTAAGCATGTTCCACATTCAACTAGAATTTACGGGATTAAAGAGACTGTTATCTCAGAGATATGATGACATTTTCACCACCATATAATGCAGAGAGATTTATGCTCTTTTTAAATAAGTTAGTCTGTGTTTCGGAAGCAATTGAAAAGTCCTCCATTGTAAGGAACATTTTCTATATCTTAGCTATCCTTGTGAGTTACTTTTCTCTAAATCTTCTGTAATTTATTTCCTACTCTTTTGAGGCTTAGTAGTTAGAACTGGACACATAACTCCAGCAGCGTTAGCATGGATACAAAAAATAGTAATGTTTTCACCTATGCGGTCTTGAGTTCCAAGCTGTACATGCAACATAGAATCATTAAGACCTCTAAGATCATCAAGTCCGACCATCAACATACTACCTCCATGCCCATTAAACCATGTCCTGAAGTGCCACAGCTACACATTTTTTGAACATCTCCAGGGATGGTGACTCAGCCCCTTCCCTGGGCAGCCTGTTCCAATGCTCGACCCCTCTTTCTGTAAAGAAATCTTCACTCTAACTAATAATAATAATAATATCCAATCTAACACTGCCCTGGAGCAACTTAAAGCCATTTTTTCTCATTCTGTCACTTGTTACTTGGGAGAAGAGACCTTTATCATTTCCTTATTGCTTTCAGTCACAACTTCACAAAAAGCATACTCACACTGATCTGATCATACAGTGCAGGACATAGTTGTTTTAAGACTTAGTATATAGTCTCATGTCCCATAAGTAAAACATCCCATATTCTCTTGGTGAGTACGGGCTGTTTATTTGGTTGCTTACTTTTTTCCCCTGCTTATGGGCAGTTTACCCAGTAATCTGGTTTGACTTTTGTCAGTAATCTGTCCTTTTAATTACTTTCAAGCTCTCCAATCTCACTTGTAAATCTTATTAGTGATTTTAGATCTTCTTTTAGGTTCAGAGTTTATACTTCAGAGTGAGGGATGAAAACCTGAAGAAATTAATTAGAAACATAACTGCTGTATCTTGGCTTAAATGTGAAGATGCTGTACATGTAATTTTAATTCTGTTGATAATTTTTTTATAAAAATTTCACACAGCAATTTACTAAATCAACATTTTCTGTTTTCGGGGATGTGTATTTGCACTCCAAATTGTAATGCCATTAAAAAATAAAGTTAATGAAAATATCCATTGCTTGTACCGACGCTGCTTAGCTTTAATTACAAAGTCATCTTTAATTCCTCACTACTGGAGTCCTTTCCAGCCATTCTAATCTTTTGGCCAAGCCCGATGTCAGACTGACAGTCTCTAATAGGTGTTTTTAATATTGACATAGCATAAATTTTCTTCCTTTATCTAGAATTTTGCCAGTGTTCCAAAAGTTACCAAACATCAGCATTAATGATTCTGAGCACTCACAGTATCACAGAAGGGTTGAGGTTGACAGGGACCTCTGGACATGATCTTGTCCAGCCCTCACACTCTAGCAGGACCACCTAGAGGAGGCTGCCCAGAATCATGTCCAGACAGCTTTTGAGTGTCTCCAAGGAGGGAGATTCTACCACCCCTCTGGGCAACCTGTGCCAGTGGTCAGTGACCCGTGCAGTAAAACTTGTTTCCTGATGTTCAAACAGAACCTCCTGTGTTTCAGTTTGTGCTCTTTTCTTCTGGTTCTGTCACTGGACATCAGTGGAAATAGTCTGGATTCATTTTCTTTACACCTTTCCTTCAGGTATTTGTTCATGTTGATGGAGCTTGCCCCTGAACCTTCTCTTCTCTGGGCTAAACAGTCCCAGCTCTTTCAGCCTTTCCTCATAGGACAGATGCTTCGGTCCCTTAACCATCTTCATAGCCCTTTGCTTGACTTTCTCCAGTAGCTCCTTATTTCTCCCGTACTGGCAAGCCCCAGTCATAATCATAGAAGCCCAGGTTGGAAGGGACCACAAGGATCATCTAGCCCAACCTCTCAAGGTAAAAGTATAGTTTAAATGAGATGAGTCAGCACCCTGCCAAGCTGACTCTTAAAACTGACCAATGTAGGGGAACTTACCACTTCCCCTGGACACAGTTCTCCAGGTGTGTTCTCATCAGTGCAGAGCAGAGTGGAAAGATCATCTCCCTTGATCTGCTGGCACTGCTGCTTCTAACGTAGCCCAGGACACTGTTGGCCTTCTTTGCCACAAGGACAGATGCATTGCTGGCTCACGTTCAACTTGGTGTTCACCAGGACCTGCAGGTCTTTTTCTGTAAAGCAGCACTCTACTAACCTCCCTGGAGCTCACAGAATTATTAACCAGGTTATTAGCCAGATATGGAAAAACCTTAGTACCTACTGTTGATTATTTTTCTGAATTACTTATTGATGGAATTGAAAGTATTTCATTATCATTGAAAAGATACTTATAATTAACTCTAAGTGATTTGAATATACTTAGTAATAGCAATAACTAAAATATATGGTGCCCATAAATTATTTGAATCTTTCCTGGATGGACACATCTGAGGAACAGTAATGAGAAACTGCTTCTTTAGTAACAGATGTTTTCATTATGAAATCTCACAGTGATCACTTGTCCTCTGGTCCTAGGCAACATCTACATGCTTCCAGTAAATGAAATAGGTGACATGATCTTGAACATCATCAATAAGCAAATGTTTCACTGCTATGCTTCCTTTTTTAAACTACTTATATACACACTGCAATTACTGGGATGCCTTTGTGCTTCAAAGAGGTCTGCTTTAAAAGATAAACACCTTATTGAAAATCTGAGCAAAAGAGAAGTGATGATGAAGGTTGTAGGAATCCATTTTGGAGAAGCCACAATGTGGTTTGCTTTGGTTAAAGGTTTACACCCACACTTGAACATTTTTTCTTTGGCTTATGAGTCCCTATAAGCATCCAGAACCCTGAGCAGCGGTGAGTAACACTTCCAGGTCATTCTTGTGGGGTAGGAGATTTTTCTCTCTTTGGAATAACAACCTGGCTACAGTTATTCATGTCTTTGTTACATCTTCTGAGGTATCATGAAACATAAATGAGCAAGAAACCTGAAGTTCTCAGGAAAATGAATCTGTTGCAGCATGGCGCACTATTTCTCTTCAGAAACACAGCTTACTGCAAACTTTTCAGATTTATTGTTCATTGCACAGACTTCCCTCCCAGGGGAAAAAACAAGGTCAGTTTCTTATCTCCAAGTGCTTGCTAACTAGAGCCCAGGAAATGTGAGAGATCAATGATGAAAAATAAGACTAAGTTTACTCCTCTGATGCAATGAAGCTGTCTTCAACAAAGTTAAAGCTTATTCTTCTTGAACTGCGTGAGGAGTGATCTCCCCACTGTTTTTAAAAGGACATTGTAATAAAACAGGCAAGTTTATGAGGAGGAGTAGCAGCTGATAATTAACGGCTGGAACTGCCATATCTCATGTGGCCTGAGTTTTCAGTTTTCACTCATAGAACTCTCTCAGCTTTACTGGGAACTTTCACTTGTGTGAAAGGGCAATCAGGTGCATTGTTATTCAAATCTCTTTCAAACATTGTAAGATAATTATGAGAGGGAAAATTGTGTCTCTCAATTTAAGATTAATTGCTACAACAAATTCAATTAAGTTTTGCAAGGCAGACTTGTCTTACAAAAATCCTAAACTTGCCCTCTAGCTTAATTTTGGTGTCAATACCAAGAATCAAAACTATGTTATGTACCTCTGCTCCATGTTACATTTAACACCTGGGTAGTGTCAAATACAAACAGTCCATTTTCTTTATACGGTCATGTACAATCTCATTAGTTGTTTATCTTATTTTGGTTGAACATAGCCATGTTTATTTACCATGCCTAGAGACTGTAATTTAAGCCCTGATGTTCTTGTGCCGTGTGCTGTAGAAAGATGCAATAAAAGCGTTTGTCTCACAGGGACTGTTATCTAACTACAAACAGCAGGCAAAATGTTCGAAGGGGAATGAAAGGCATGAGCTTGAGTTGTCCAAAGTCATACAGAAGATTTATGTGAGAGCTTGGAACAGAATTCAAGTTTGCAATATTCCTGTTTTGTTCTCTGTCTTCTGGGTCCATACGCTTCTCAGCATAGGTCGAAATCTGGGAAGAGCTCAAGTTCTTCATCATGATCACAGTGGAGGTTGCTTTGTGTTGAAGGCATGAGTTTTACAGAATTCCATTTGCCTAGCAGAGACAGAATATCCATTATTTTCTCTTTCAGCTTAATAGTGGAAATAGACTAGAAATCTTCAGTAGGATCACGATCTTTTTTCAGTGTCATATCCCAATTAACCAGCAGAATTCTGGATTGCTTAGGATGTTGCTTTGTGTTACCCTGTAAAGTGGTTTTATTCCTTATATGATTCGTTGTGACACCTTCATTATCACTTTGATATAACATGTTTTGACTGAGCACAATTTTTGAAGACATTCTTATAGGTTCATGAACACTGTGACATACATTAACCTCTCCCAGTATGCACATCTGAATTTTTTATTGTCAAATACAATATTCTAAAAGCTACACAAACTGATTCTTTATCCTTTCAGTTCTGAAATAACAGAAACCCAATTTAAGTCACTTATTCTGCTGATGGAAGAGTATTATAAACAGATCTAATAAATTCCTTGTTCCTTTGCAAGACACTAAGATATAATGGACAGTTTTTTACCGTCCAGTGCTGATAAACCATTTTTATATTCATTACTCACATAACATCCTTCACTGATAGGAAACCCATGATCTCTTTATTTCATAATGTTGTTCCTTTTGCTATGTACTCAGTTAAAATATATCTTAACACTCCTTTTATTTAAAACTCTGTATGATCATTATATCAAGTCTCCTATCAAACAAGGCAAAGTTCTAAGCAAATATTGCATCTCATTTTAGTAGATTTACTGCAACTGCCTGTTCTCATAAATGAAAAAAATACAGGTCCTTGTAGAATCAAAGTCGCTGTGTTAATCTTCTGGAAAATCATTATTGAGAGAAATGCGTTTGTGTTCACTTGAAGCTTATACTAGCTATTTTTAACCTGACATCAGGAGCACAATAATATCTTTTGCTTTTGAATGTCTGCATTAGCAACCTGGAACTTGCCATAGTTATTTCAGCTAATTCATTGCTAAGGCTGAAAAGCCTGTTTTCCTGAGTTAAACTTTAACCTGCCTTATGCATTTTCCTTTTCTTTGCGGGGGAAGAAACAGAAGTATGAAAATACATGGCTTTCCCTTACTTTGGTATTGCGGTCATTTTTACTCATTGGTGTCCTAAATAGTACAGGAACTAAAACAAAATTCCATTGTCTTCAGCATGACTAATGTGTATAAACCTAAGCCTGCATCTTATGTTTATAATACGTAGGCCACAAGTTTCAGAGCTGCTATTGATGGACAAGAAATGGAGGTATGCAGGCACTCGCTGATTTTCTTTTTTCCCTTAGTACTTTCATTGTTTTGACTAATTTGGCTTCTCATTAAAGCAGAGATCATAAATGTAGAAAATACTTGCATATAGTACCTGCTTTTAGCATATTCTGTGATTCTGTGATTCTGTGATTCTGTGATATGATGCAAACCTATTAACTTCAGTTCTTCCACTAGAATTAAAAGGCAGACTCTAAAGTCTGGCATAGTCTCTTCTCTAATCTTGCTTACTCTCATAAAGTCTTCTTTCAACAGAGTGGGCAACTGCTTCATTTCAAAACCCTCACATCTGTCGTACCCTGATCTCTACAAGTTGGGTCTATGCTCTCAATTAGTCATGTTTGCAAATGCTGCTGCTGTCTTTCTCCTTCAACCCACACAGGATGCAACCAGTGACTCAGAGCTGTTGCAGTGGCAACCACTATACTTACTACTACCTACTACTGACAGAGATGGTTCTTCTCTGCACAGGCTGTGCAGCTCAGGGTACCTGGGTTGTAGCTCCCCTTTGTTGTTCTTACTACAGAATGGGACTGGATTGTCCCAGCTGAGCCAGAAAAGTGCTCATGGCATCCACTGGCCTCAGTGAGGCTTATAATTCACTTTGGATCTCAAGCTATACCTGTCCTCCTCCCTACTCTTACTAGAATTTTCCAGGAAAACTTACATAAATTAACGGCTTGAGCTTAAGGAGAAACCTGGTTGTGAACTGGATTCTGTCTGTGACTGAACACATCACTCAGTTTCACTCTATTCTGTATTCCCAATATATAGCGTCAAGATATATAGTCTTCTCATTTGGGGACTGTTATGAGACCTAATTAGCCTGTTTGACTAATTCTGCATAGTGAATTTCATTGAAAATCTACCAATATTTTGGAGAAATAGCAGTATCAATGCTGTTAGTAAAGAAAGATGTGCACTGACTTCTTTTAAGTGTAGATGGAAGTAATTTGTGCATTCTTCTTGATGAGGGGAACATACAAGTCCTGGTGTCTGTCCCAACAGCTTTTTTGAAGTAGCTGTAAGATAAAATGCATGAACAGTTTTTTAGAGAAGGGACTGGATCTCAGGTCTCTTTCCTTTGATCAGTCCTTCTAGTTCTAAGCACTCATTTGCAAAGCCATATCCATTGTGTTTTCCAAGTGGTTCTTCAATTAGTTTTAAAAAAACAGAGCCATTTCACTAGTGGGTCTTGATGCTCTCCACTGCAGAAATCCACAAAGCTTGGTAGTTGCTGTGCTGTGGAGAAGATCTGCCAGGCAGCCAGGAAAGAATTTAGCTCCTGCTACTGAGCTACTATAAAATCTGACTTATTTTGCTGCTGTGTTCAGAAGACCCGTTTCTGAGCAAATGATCTGGCAGTACTTTAGTCTGGAAATGGGATCATGGCTTCACAGTCCTGTGCTTGGAGGCATTGTCACATACCTTAGATTTAGGTACCCAAATAATGTAGAAATAACTTTTTCATGGCCTGAAGTTACAGGCTCTATGTCTGCAAATACCAGTTCACCCAGAGCTAGTATTTCTACACGACACTGTCTTGAACTTCCCTGTACACAGTATAAATATATCCTAGTTAGATGCTGTAGTATTCAGGATGATAACTCTAAAGTCTGATGACAGCACTTTGTTCTAGCCTGAATTTCAGCTGTAAGACAATCTAAAGCGCACAGGCTTCTTACAGCATGAGCTGAACAAGGAATTAAAGGTTAAATGATCTCTGAAAGGATGGTGGTTCTCCAGCAGCAGTAATTCTTTGTCTGCACAGGACAGGCATACAGTATAGTTGGTTATGTCCAAGGCTAGGCGTTGGGGTTTAGAACAGTGGGCACTGAAAAATATATGATTATGGCTGAATACTGCAAGACACACATATGCTGAAGCCAGCGAGACAATTGCTTCCTCATTACTTTTGAGGATAAGGTTAAGGCTAGTCATTAAATCCTGCAAGACACATAGGAAAACAATGAGAAATGGTACTGTAACTGCATGGGCAAGAGCTTTCTGTTCTGAGGTAACACTATGTCTAAGACAGGCCAAGATGGAATAATGTAGAGTAAAGGTTAGACTGGGGAACCTACCAGCTCCTTCTGGGCAAAAGTATGGTACTGAGAAACTGGGTAGTTACTGATCAGACAGACATGGAAGTCTGTGCTACTTGTACAGTCAGCGATGTGCTTCATGCAATTGATGAGAATTGTTTCAGGTCTCTTCAAGGCTCACTGAGTTGGATTGTCAGCTCTTACCAACATACCAGTACCCTGTGACAGCTACCTAGTGCTGGATTTTGATTGTACCAGTATCCTGTGACAGCTACCTAGTGCTGGATTTTGATTAAGGAAAAGGTTTTGTCTGAACTTTGTGCTAAGAACTGCATTTTGTTCCATGTCCCAGCAAGACCTAGATGACTAAGTTTAGGACCAGGGACAAAACAGGTAAATTTCCTACAAATAGCATGGTGAGGTACAAACCAAATCTGAAGACTATGGTCACAGCTGGGTCTCATGTTAAGAGTTCAGGTATGGATGGAAGTAGGAGAGAATGAAGCTTTAGGTTGATTGACAGGTTGTGCAAAGTTCCCATCTGTATGATAAGGATTAGTAAAATAATGGCCAACAGTTTTTTATGTTTAGTTGCAGAGTGAATATATATTACTGGACCAGCATGTAGACTTAGTTGTGGTGTAGAGTTTGAGTTGATATTGACAACGGTAGAGGCAAAAAGGCTTGCTCTTCTGATGGATTCTGCAAAACACCCAAATGTTGTGGTGAGAACTAGTAGGTTGTAGAGTAAGTAAATGGCCCTCTCAATGGGTCCCAGAGTATATGCATCCCTGAAAACTGATGCTTAAATGAACCCAGTTCTAACTTGAACAAATCATAAGCCATATCTCTGAGCATCCTATGAAGACCAGCTATGAATTACTGCTGCTGGCATATGACGATGCTAGTACTGTTCCTCAAGTTAGCCTTTTTCTGTTGCAGAACCAAATTTAAAATCTAATATTGATACCAGAAACTATCCCGCTATTGTAGGCCTTTCAGGAACCAGAACTAAAGCAAGCTCTTTGCTCTTTTCTGTTTTGAATCCTTATGTTAACCCTAATATTGTTAGTTGCAGTCGTATGCCTAAGTGTGGATTTAGCCCAAATGCAGTGAACTGTAACAGCCTATGGCTAATCAGAAGCTATTCTTTCATGTCACATAATTTTTCCTCCTGCTCCTGAAGGCCAGCAATAAACAAACTCCTGGTCCTGTGTAGTTTTGAACCTTGGCACTACCTTAGCCATAATCCATCACCTGGCACCAGTGCAATTGCTAATTTTAAATTGCATGCCAAAGCCACTATGAGCTGGCATCCTAGACCGTGGATCTCACATAATCCAGCAATTCAATTTACAGATATGAGTGATAGTACTGTAAAGGTAGGACAAACTGTATCAGGCTCTGCTGATAAGCCCAGAGATAGGAATCAGAAAACACTGAATGACATCTTTAATCATTTATTTAATATGGGAATCCATAAAGCAATGGCAATCTTGGCTCAACTATTCAACTATCTATTTCACTGGACAGTATTTCTAAAAAGTGAAAAAACATCAATTTTTGTAATAATGTTAAATATTTGAATATATTTTTTCTTGTTCTTTTTCTTGTAAATATGTATATACCCCACTGAAGGGGTCCTACAGAAAAGCTGGGGCAGGAATTTTTACAAGGGCAGGTAGCGATAGAATGAGGAGGAACAGTTCTAAACTGGAAGAGAGTAGATTTATACTAGATATTAGGAAGAAATTCTTTACTGTGGAGGCAGTGAGATACTGGCACAGGTTGCCCTAGGAAGCTGTGGATGTCCCCTCCCTGGAAGTGTTCAAGGCCAGGTTGGACAGGGCTTTGAGCAACCTGGTCTGGTGGGAGGTGTCCCTGCCCATGGCAGGGGGGGTTGGACTGGATGAGCTTTAGGGTCCCTTCCAACCAAAACCATTCTATGATTCTATGAAAAAATTTATATATGCAGGAAAACTACACAATAAGCAATAACTTCTTAGCAATGGAGTCACAGATAACAATTTTAAGATTTGTTTCAGTACCTAGTCAAACTTAAGTATTTCCTTCATTCTGTATAGCCAAATACTATAAATTTTTTTAGTCCAAATTCACTAATGATATAATAGAATTTGAAGAAAATATTTGGCTTAAAGCAACTATAATTCTAAAAGATTAGCTGTCTCATTTACTGTAACTGACTGCTAAAAAGGGAAGCTGCCACAAAATGGACTGCCAATATGGAAACTTGTGAGGACAAGGAACATGACAGCTGAAAAGACTATAATGAAAAAGTTGCAATAATGTAGATAGATCCAGGCCAAATGTATTATGAATTTATTGCAAAGGAATAAAGAATTAAAACTAAAATGTGAAATACATTGGATTCATGCAAACTCACATAATCCTCAGCAAATCTACTTACACCCAACTGATTAAATATATAACTAAAACCAATTTAAAGTCTTGGTTAATATTACAGAAAAGTGATGCAACCTTTTTATTTATGCCAGAACAAATCTAATCAACAAAATGCAGGTTACAGAGAGCTAGGAATTCACATTTCTTTTGCAGTTTGTAATTTGCTTTATTTAGTTTTTTACTGGTCAACTCATCAACAGTCTAATTCCCAAACACTGGACCATGTAATTGTTGAGCCTTGCAATGTTTCTCACACATGCACCAGCTCAACAAGCCTGGGGAATCTAGGCCAGATGTGTCTTATTTGCATTTAAATCAAATGAAAATCTGTAGAAGTTTTGCTCTTTTTTATATACTTTACTGATAGTGGGTTTATGCAGTTATAAAAAATTCCACAGACTCTAAGTCAGTATTTGCTGTTGCTTAAGTGAAGACTCATTTCTTACATGAAATACATATGTAGCACAATTTTTCCTGCAGCTACACATAAAATATCTTAGTTAGGAAACACAAGGAATTTTTAGTAATGTGTCTCTGACATTGTGTACATCCACAGTATGCTTGCGTCTCTAATCCTGTGAGGCATTTCCCTCTTTTCCCCATCTCAGAAAGGATGCAATAGCAGAGATTTGAAGAAAGGCAACAGGAAAGAACAACACATGGAAGAGCTACATATTGGAAATGGCTAAATAATACAACTGTAAAATCATGAGCAGCATGGAAACATTGTATAAGTACAAATGATTCGTGTATAAGAACTAAGGACACAAAAAGAAATTTATAGGAATCTGTTTCCAAACAAAAGCTGACTTTGTGCAGTTGGTATCTGAGCTGTTGGCTTAGAGGTTATTTTGGTGCTAAAAGTCTATGTGGATTTATAGGAGGATTGGCCAAGATCATGGAGGAGAAATCTGTTAATGGTTGCTACAAACATAAATGTAGTCTCTGGGATGAAAGTGTCTAGAGAATGGAGAAGCTCTGTTGAGATGCAGCATATTGGCTTGTCTTGTTCTGCTGCTGCTCCTGAGGCACCTTCTCTTGGGCTCTGCTGAAGTTAGTGCTGGGTTTGATCTGACTTTACGTAGTTAAGCTATTCACGCTAAGTACCAACTCAAAAAATACCTAGTAGTAGTACTCAAATCTAAGAAATATTTGTTAGCAAGTCCATGGAGATGTTGAATTTGTTATATTTTTTAAAATGCAATTAGAAAACCCCACACATGTGGTTAACTGGACCAAATACAGGATGATGCCCCAGGTCTGTGTTAATGTCATATTAATTGCTTGCAGTTTGTGAGGAAAATTCACGGGAACAGTAAGCTAGACAACAGAAATATGCCTTATCTACCTGAAGGTATCATCAGCTTGTGGCAGATGGTGAATTAGGGAGAAGAAATGTTCTTATTTATTTTTGTTCTCTGGTAAGCTTTTTTGTAGCTCTATCAGTTTATAAGTGTGACTGATACAAAAATTAATGAAGAAAACCTGCCAACAACCTTTTGAGGTGAGGACTATCATGTGATATCTGCTGATCTCTGAGGCCCAACAGCTTTACCCTCCCTTGCCTCCAACTACAGGCATAGATAGGTTCACAGCTGAAAGCATGGACTTGCTTTCATGTTCACAGAGGAAAGGGCAAGGTATGTAAGTCATGATCCCTTTTTTGTGGACCTAGCAGGTGAGGTTGGCTTCCCTCAGCTGCACAAACTTGGAACTGCAAAAAAAAAAAAGAGATCCCAGCTTTGAGGTGACCTGTACCATAGAGTGGTTCAGGTACTGCTACTTCAGACTTACAGCCTAGCACAGAATGTTGCAAGGCAGAGGGCTATAGTCAGAGAAATTTTATTATTATTATTATTTATATTTTTTTATTCAGTCTTTCCCTTGGTGCCATTCACCACGGGAAGCTGATCATTTTAAATCCCTCTACAAAGACTCAGAATTAGCCAGGGACTAGGAGCCTGCACGGTGGATAAGAGAGTTTGTAATGGCAGACCTGTGCCTCGAAGGTGTCTAACCGCGACATTTCCGTGTAAAACCGGGAGGGGGTTGGAGGCTGCTGCGCGGGCGCGCCTTTCAAGCCTTCAACTCGAAGGAAGGACGAGGCACCTGAGACGTTAGCAGCCCCACCGCGAGGCGGCCGCG